>NW_028241293.1:0-122583 GCF_964263255.1 Lissotriton vulgaris
TTCTTCTTGATTCCAACAGTGCAGCTGCTAAGCGTATGGTTAGTCCATCTAATAATTTATCAGCTCAAGTTAATAAAACCACTACACGAAGCCTGCTAACATCACTGATAATTGACTTAGCCCAGGAAATTAAAACAGCTGTAGGCAACCTCGCAGCCTCCCTTAGTATTCAATTCAATTCAATTCAATTAATTTATATAGCGCGCTACATACCCAGAGGGTCTCAAGGCGCTTGGAGAAGGGTGGGGAATTACTTGTCGAATATCCAGGTTTTAAGTTGCTTTCTGAATGCTAGGTGGTTCTGAGTGAGGCGAAGGTGAATGGGAAGTGAGTTCCAGGTTTTAGCCGCCAGGAAGGAGAAGGATCTTCCTCCCATGGTGGTTTTGTTGATGCGAGGTACAGCAGCAAGGGCTTGGTTGGAGGAGCGTAGTTGGCGGGAGGGGGTGTAGAAGGAAAGTCGTGTGTTGAGGCATTCGGGTCCAATTTCGTAAAGTGCTTTGTGTGCGTGGGTTAGGAGGCGGAATGTTATCCTCTTATTGACGGGGAGCCAGTGGAGGTTTTTCAGGTGACCAGAAATGTGGTCGTTACGCGAAATGTCTAGTATGAGTCTGGCTGATGCGATCTGGATGCGTTGGAGTTTTTTCTGAAGTTTTACAGTGGTTCCGGCGTATAGGGTGTTCCCGTAGTCCAGGCGGCTTGTAACCAGTGCGTGGGTGACCATTTTTCTAGTTTCGGTGGGGATCCAGCGAAATGTTTTTTTGAGCATGCGAAGAATGTTGAAGCAAGATGATGAAACGGCATTGACTTGTCTGGTCATCGAGAGTGAGGAGTCCAGAATGACGCCCAGGTTCCGTGCGTGGTCTGTCGGGATGGGTGCTTTTCCAAGGGACTCTGGCCACCAAGAGTCATCCCAGGCAGAGGGGGAGGTACCTAAGATAAGGACTTCTGTTTTGTCGGAATTCAGTTTCAGACGGCTGTGCTTCATCCACTCGGCTACTTCTTTCATTCCTTCATGTAGGTTGGTTTTGGCGGTGTCAGGGTCTTTGGTGAGTGAGAGGATCAGTTGAGTGTCATCAGCGTAGGAGATGATGTTGAGGTTGTGTTGGCGTGCGATTGCCGCGAGGGGGCTCATGTATACGTTGAAGAGGGTGGGACTGAGTGAGGATCCTTGTGGCACACTGCAAATGACTTCAGTGGCCTCTGACTTGAATGGTGGGAGGCGGACTCTCTGGGTTCTTCCGGCAAGGAACGAGGTGATACATTCCAGTGCTTTTCCTTGGATTCCGATGTTTCTGAGGCGTTGTAACAGGGTGCTATGACAGACTGTGTCGAAGGCTGCGGAGAGGTCGAGGAGAATGAGGGCGACTGTGTCTCCATTGTCCAGTAGAGTTTGAATGTCGTCTGTTGCTGCGATGAGTGCGGTCTCAGTGCTGTGTTTGGCTCGGAAGCCGGACTGTGAGGAGTCGAGGGATTTGTTGGTTTCGAGGAAGGCGGCGAGCTGGTTGTTGACAGCTTTCTCGATGAATTTGGCCGGGAATGGAAGGAGCGAGATGGGGCGGTAGTTTTTGAGTTCGGTGGGGTCCGCTGTGGGTTTTTTCAGAAGGGCGCTGAGTTCGGCGTGTTTCCAGCTTTCCGGGAAGGTGGCGGAGTTGAGGGAGCAGTTGATGACGTCTCGGAGGTGTGGTGCTATGATGGAATCTGCTCAGTTGAAGATGTGGTGAGGGCATGGGTCTGTGGGGGATCCTGAGTGGATGGAGTTCATCAGGCGGATGGTGTCCTCAGTGGAGATTGGGTTCCAGTCATTAAGGATGTTCAAGGGGGGTGAAGGTACGGCAGAAGGTTGGGTGGGTTGGTCTCTGGGTTGATTGTCGAAGCTGTTGTGGATGTCTGCGATTTTGTCATGGAAGAACGAAGCTAGGGAGTCGCAAAGGGCTTGAGAGGGAGTGATGTCGTTGGAGTTGGCAGTGGGGTTGGTAAACTCTTTGACGATGTTGAATAATTCCTTGCTGTTGTGGGCGTTGTTGTCAAGTCGGTCTTTGAAAGCGGCTTTCTTGGCAGTCCGGATCAGTTGGTGGTGTATGCGGGTGGCGTTTTTGAAGGCGTCCCTGGTGCTGGTGTTTGGGTCTTTTTTCCATGCCTTCTCAAGGGAGCGACAGAGTTTCTTGGATTTCTTAAGATCATCGTTGAACCAGGGGGCGTTTTTGTTGCCTAGTTTGATTTGACGTTTTTTCAGGGGTGCTAGGTTGTCGGCGCTGTTGGTTAGCCATTGAGTGAGGTTAATGGCTGCTTGGTTGGGGTTCGAAGAGTGGGCAGGGGGGTTTTGAAGAAGCGATGAGGAGATCTGGTCGATGGTGATTTTGTTCCAGTTTCTTCGCAGAGTAGGTTGAGGATGGTTGTGGGTTGTGGTCTTTTTGTAGATAAAGTGAACGCAGCTGTGGTCCGTCCAATGGAGAGCTGTGGTGTGACTGAAGGAGATATGTTTGCTGGAGGTGAAGATAGGGTCGAGTGTGTGACCTGCGTAGTGAGTGGGGTATTAACAAGTTGTTTGAGTCCGAGTTTGGCGAGATTGTCCAGAAGGGTGGTGGTGTTGCTGTCATTGTAAGTGTCGTAGTAAGGTTCATACTGATGTCCAGAGTATCCACAGACAATTATGGGCACAATCAGACACTCAGAAAGATACCCAGAGGGGCACTAACAACACAAGGCAGCTGAAAGGGGACCATAACAGCTTCAACAGTTTCAACCCAGGAAGGGCAAGTAGCGCCCCGTTTACCGGACCCCTATTATTGCTCAATTCTCTAACAACCACCCCAGCTGTGGTAAAGGGGCAGGCCAACTCATGCCAGCCAAAGCAAAGCTTGATAACCTAAGTAATATTGAAAGACTAAGGAGTGAGAGGGTGCAGGTCTAACACAGAACATAACCAGGGCTAAAAGGTTACTTGATCTGGGAGGATATAAGGACACACAAGACATAATAGCACTTACACTGACGCACCGTGATCTGGTGGAAAACTTGATGACCTTTGATTTGCGCACTGAAAATTTGGTGAATACAAAAATATGATTCAAGTATTACTACCCAGAGTTACCAGCAGAAATAAATCGATCCTCTTGTGCAGCCCTCCAAAATAATGGGTCCTCATCGAACGAGATCGATTGAAGGCTAACCCCGCTCCTAGTAGTCCCCAAGTCCCAGGCATGTATCTTATAATGGCACATAATACACCATTAGTTGCACCACACTGAAAGCCTCTTAGCAGAGAAAAATACAGCTGAAAATCAGGTGAATGCGCCAGATCATTCCGTAAGGCCCGCCACACGTATGGCCTTTAATGTCCATCAAGCAACCACAATAAAGTTTATAAATAGTATCATAGAACATTGCTGGGCTGAGGCCTAAGGGAGTGTCCCCCGACAGGCTTTCCTTTGTTGAGGAATGCGACATATGTATCTTTCAAGAAACATGGTCAGTGGAACCATACTATCATTTGGGTTATTTCAATTATTATAAACCAGCTGCTCAAGGCAATAAGGGACGCCCTTCGGGGGGGGGGGGCTCACAATCTGGTTCCGGCAGGACATTGGCTTTACCATAAAACCACTACAGACAGAGAGCAATGATATTCTTGTTATCCTCCTGGGGTGCAGGATATATGGCGGCATCAATATTTATAACATCTATGCTGTTGTGGAACATTTTAGGACCCTATTGTTATTTTCCCGATTCATGCCCTTACATAGTTGTAAATCACTATATCCTTATATAGGCATAAGAATCATAACAATATTTAGACATAGCTCATGCAGTCCAAATACGGCAGGGCTACTTCCACTAGTTCCGAAAATCTACAACGATTTCTTGGAAAAATTCTGCTTCAGCAGCTAGGGACTTCCCCTTGCTCGAATACTGACTTGTCCAAGAACTCCTGGAGTTTTCATAGAACTGAGAGTCTTTAATGACGTTATTATGTCCACCTTTAAATAAATCTCGGCACCTTCAAGATATAAATATGCCCACACTTGCCATAGCAAACACATGGTGGTTTGGAGCAGTTCGACTATCTACTTGCCCGACGCGCCCTGCTACTGCAAGTGCCGAAGGAAGCCGACCCTCCAGCAGACACACTGAGAGAGAGGCTGTCTTTTCTCCGGCCGAGAAATCCAGGTCCAGGGTGTCCAAGCTACCCTTGCGGGTTGTTGGGAAATCGAGTCCTGAGCCTGACCTTCTTCATTTCAAATCAAGGTACGGAGCTGGTTAGACCCTAAGAGAAATCTTGGACAGATTCTTGGCAAAAAATAGATTTGATTTGATTTGATTTAAAGACTTGTAGAGCACGCAAATGCCCTGGGGCGTCTAGGCGCTGGGTCGAATGTACAGAGTCTAGGCCTGCCAAGCTGGAAAAACACCTAGACCGAGAAGAGCCAGGTTTTTACGGCTTTCCTGAACGCTGGAAGTGAAGGACTATTCTTTACTGAAAGAGGCAACAGATTGCAGGCCTTGGCAGGGTGCAGCAGGAAACTTCGCACCCCCCATCTCAGTAGTACATTCATGCTACACCTCACTTACTTCTTCTCTCGCACTAAGCTTAGGTTAAGTACATCGGGGTAGGCATATTCTAGAAGCACCAGCTGAGTACTTTTAGCCTCTGTTATTTATGTATGTATTTATCTATGGTTTAGGAACCATACAATGATCTTACAGTATTATTTTATTCTACTCTTTTTACTGTATGCATTATATTTTGCAACCAGTTTAACAATTGTAGCAGTTCATTTCTTATGCTTGAGAAAGAAGACTGTTCAATAAATCCTTTCATTGAAAACACCCGTCTATCTATTTCTCTGCACCTCTGGTGAAACGAAGCATGCACGATTGACTGAGTAAAATAACTATCTATTGTTTTCACGACTCTGATGATCAGTTTCATCTTTGGGAAAGAAAGTTGTCATGTTTATGCGGTTGTCAGAAACTAAATCCCTTCTTGTGAACTCGAGAAAGTTTCTAGTGACCTCTGAGCTAGCTGGCACTCACAATTAAGTCTAATATATTTCGATAGAGACCTAGTCGACATAAGTCCTACGTCACATCTATAGGATATATTATTCCAATGCGCAGAGCCTATTGGGAATTTAGGAACTACACTACATGGTGCCCAACGTTTTGTAAGGCACTAATTTAACGCTAGATACTAGAGTAACTCAGTCGTGCTTTTCACAGAGACCCCTTTATCCTGTAAAAATTCTCCAATAGACGTCTGGAGTGGGTTAAAGGACAAAATATCTGCCTTAAACTGAGTAGGATGAAAAATCCTATTTATTCGTTTTTGGTTTTGTTCAACGTTGAAGGATACAGTGTTCCAAAATATTGTGCACCTTATCTTTATTTCGTTGAAACTTGCTCTGCAAAACTTCTTAACAAAATGTCAGACAATGACAATCCCGGGGGCAGTGGAACTGCAGTAAATGCAAACCAACCAGGTTTTGACACTACATGTTTCCGACATGACAATGCGGATGCTATAAACATCCTGGAATATGTGCGGAAAGCCATAGCTATAAAGCTTATAGAAAATGGCCTATCAGAAAGAGGTGGTAGAGTCATATTTCCCATAGAGGCACATGAATATTGGCAGACAGAGGTATTCTATTAATGGATTTTCTTTCCACCAGCAAATCCAACAACACATGTGTTCCACTTCTACAAGATGGAGGAACCACCAGCGGAATACGCTCCTTTCGAGGACATTGACATTCCACTAACTTACGAAGAGCATCAGCTCTCGTTTAAAGGTGCTCTACAACATCAAAATCACATTACCAGGCTCGGTCCACTAGGTAGACCAGGAGCTACATGGCCGGTCTAGCCAGCTATACCCCACATCCTGACATTGAAAGAATTTCAGATGTAGAACTGTTAGCTCAGCTAAAACAATTAATTAAAATCCATAGATAATTGGTACAATATGTCATGCGGATTCTAACAGTCCAACCTGCTATAAGAATTCCACAGCACACCCCTCATCAGGGGAACACAAACACAATTACACCACAGACTATACAATCAGTCATTGGTAAATTTCCCGCAAAAAGGGAACAAATTACATTTTGGTTAGCTCAAAAAATTATTCAAATAGAGACACAGGATTTTAACAATCTGTTTACCAATGGGGATAGCACCACACGTAGAGGACTGTGACACTTGGGGTACAGTCTTTGCTTCAATGTACACAAAAAACCATGGTGTTCCATCAATGGCGATAATACCTGACGTCCTGAAACAGATTCAAACTGAATACGGACCAGAACCTGCCTTGAATCTTGGTATGATATTACTAAAAGATTAGAAACAGGTCTCGGCTATCTTATTAGCTAACATTAAAGGCGAAGCAGCATCCGTGGCAATCCGCCAAAAATTTAAAGAACTTGATATTACTGAGCAACCGTATGAGCTTGCTAGAATTATTGAAAAATCATGTGAAGAACTAGGAACAGATAGTTTGGGTGGGAAACCAGTAAATCCTGAACTGACAGAAAGTCCTGAAAAAGTTTTTTATCAAAAACAATCTCACTATATCTAAAAAGAAGTGGGAAAACAGGAGACAGTCACTTCCTAAAGAGAAGCTTTCTCAATCAAGAGGTAGATCTCCTCAAAAGGAGCACTCTGAAAAAAGGTATAACCTCAGAAATAGGGATAATATAAGAAAACCTGATAGATATCAAGATACTGATACACGCTCCTCTCGTACCTTTCAGACTTCCTCGCAGAAATCCGAAAGAAGAGGACGATCAGAACACAAAGAAGAACGCGTGAAGTCCAAAGACGATCAACACGTTCCAAAAAAAGAAGAAAACTCAATTCAGCAAAAAGAAGGTAGCAAGTATCAAAATCAGACATGCTGAGGATCTGGAGGACACAACTCAAGAATGGCAAGTGGGCCCAGACAATGGTGGACAGTGCAGCAGAGGTCACAATAGCTCTCAACATCCTGAAGGAACATCTGGAGACAGTGGATCTGAATGAATGCATTGAAGCTGAAATTGCAGATACCAGGGTTAGTGTACCACACAAGTTATATGAAGTCACACTCCGATAGAGGGGGACATATCTGGGAAAATAAAAGCACTCTTTTCGGAAAAACTATCAAAGGGTTGTGACATTCTTATGGCTGAAAAAGACTGGCCACCTGAATTTGTCAGGGAGTGCCCACATGGTGAAGAGATCATAACGCCAGCCTTCTCAAATCACATTCCTATTCACAAAAAATACACCTATGCCAGAAAATGGGCTGTGGCCCAGGCTCCAGCATTATATAAAAATCATGTGCGATGGGATGAGGATTCTCCACACCACAAAATCCAGTCAAAGAATCAACCGACTACTCAAAGGCAGTATCCAGTTAGGCAAGAAGCTAAAAAACAGGTCAGGGAGATCTTAGATCAACTTGAATATCAAGGGGTGATTGAAACATGCACCTTGTCCATGAACAATCCTTTGTTTTCTGTCTCCAACCCAGACAATACATATCGTCTAGTCTTGGATTACAGACATTTAAACTCCTGCTGCAAAACCTATGCAATACAAAATTCACACAGTGCAGCACTGATGAATAACACGGTTCGCAAAAAATACAAAACAACATTAGACATTTCAAACAATTTCTTCTGTCAAAACATTGCACCTGAAAGCAGGTACTTGACCGATTTCTCAATAATGGGGCCACATCAACAGTTTTGTTGTCTCCCACAGGGATTCAAGAACAGTCCGGGGTTATTTTCAGCCAGAGTAGCAGAGTTACTACAAACGTACGATGATGAGGCATTATCTTATGTCGATGACATCTATCTGACAGATGATGACTAGGACAGGCACTTGACCAGGGTGATTACCATAATACTTGGATTCACCTCTGAAGGGTATGAATTCAACTTAAAAAATCAAGAATTGCCCATCTCAACGTCCTATTCTTGGGATACGAACTTTCAAGTGAAGGCAAAATCCTGGCAGCAAACTTTTTAGAAAAATGTGCGCTGCTCCAACCTCCAAAAACGCAAAAAACTTACAGTCAGTTTTAGGATTCCTGAATTCCAGAAGAACTTACAATCTAAACTACGCAGAAAGGGTTAAACCTCTCTACGAACTAATCAAGCCTGATTGCAAACCTACTAATTGGACTCAAAAACACACAGAAATTTTGCGTCCAATGCAAACAGACATGTTAGCGACAACACATTTACAGACACGCGTAAATGAATGCAACCTTGTAATCCGAATCATCCCTGGGAGATGCAGATTCACATACCTAACCTTTAATGAAGGTGAAAAGGTACCAATATTCTGACAGTGGTTCAGACTGCAGTAGCAAAATAAAGAGCCCTTGTGCAGGGTAAACGCATAACAATCGTTACTCCTGTACCTACCTTAGAGGCAGTGACAAAAGCAAGCATTCCGAATGCAAAAGCTCTACATCCAAGATGGATACAATGGGTTAATTATCTTGCTGCGAAAGACGTTGAATATGTTTTTGACCCTTACTTGAAGACACAAGAATTTCTCCAATACGAACAAGAATGTCCTCTGCCTACTGAAATTCTGCCTCTAGAACATTACGGCTGTATAATATACACAGACGGATCGGCACAGCCCGCAATTGGGGGAAAACAAGCTTATAGTGCTGCATGCGTGATTGTTAAAGGTCGCTGGCGTGATGGTAAATTCAGACCCATGGTCACAAAAATTCAATCTCTCTGAGACTGTACAGCTCAGCAAGCTGAACTACAGGCTTTCAAGATGGCGCTTTCCCCACACTGATAGTGTGCGATTCGTATTACTGCGTCCAGTCTTACAATGAATATCTGCAGAACTGGGTTCAAAATGGTTTTAAAGACGCAAAAGGTGGCACAATCGAGCATGAAATGCTTTGGGAACAATTAGTTATTTTACAGAAAGAACTACAAAAGACTCACGTGATCCATACGCTGAATCATCAGCGTGATGGCGTTCACGTTGAAGGAAATTCATTGGCTGATGAAGCAGCGAAGGCAGCTGTGCAAGCGGCTTCCGTAGCTGCAATCACTCGTTCAAAAACAAAAAAATACGGTGAAACCATGCTCGCTGTCAATGCCACGAGCAAAGGCAGTGGAGCTGCATTGCCTCTAAATTATTCACTCGAGTATACATACATAATTGATGCAAACTCTGTTCCTTTTGCTCGAATCCCTGGAGTGGGGGATAGGGTAATTCCAAACAGGAACCGGAGAGGTGCTCTGATTCAAGAAGCACATATGGGAGAAGGTCTGATACATCAAGGGATCTCAAAATCTCTATTAGAATTAGAAGAGATGTACTGGTGGCCAGGGATGAAAGCTCACATATACGAAGTCGGAATTAATTGCGATGACTGTTAAGGAGATCACAGCTTGGAGCACCACCAGATTCCTGACAACAGTGTAGCCAGCCCAGTACAGACACCACTGTTAGATAGCATTAGACTATCCACGCTCAAATGTCCCCATGGACAAAAGCGGTCCCACAAATACTAGGACAAGATTCATTAGGATGTGGCCTCAGCGCTCGGCAGAAGCCCGAACGGTTATAAAAGATTTGCGAGTCTTTATCGGCACATACGCAATCGGCATGCTACATTCTGACCAGTGTCCTGCGTTTAGCTCTAGGGCTTACAAGGAGGCCATGGCCAGCTTGGGCGTTGCATTGCGGTTTTCGAGTCCATTCCATCCTGAGGGAAATTCGGTTGTGGAGAGAAAAAACCATGACATAAAGCAATCTAAAGCAGCTAGGGTATTAGGTTCGGGTGACGGGTGGGTCAAACATCTAATAAGTGTTCAACGTAGTCTTAATAACCTGCCAAGAAATTCTCTGGGTGGAATCACTCCATATGAAATCCTTTTTGGTACTAGAATGATTGTTTAAGACCTTGATCGTCATACTTCAGTGGTAGAACAAAAACCCTTTGATATCAAATATCGTTTGGCTATTTTACAGGACTTAAATGAAACAAGAAGAAGTCTAAGCAACACCATTGAAACGCCAACGACCACTGAAGAAAAATCACCTGTCCCAGCAAGACCTGTCTGGATTCCAAAGATTTGGGATCTGGTCAGAGAGAAATCATGTGGCCGATAATAAGTAGTAGGCCCAGTGGACTCCCAAGATGTAGCAGACGACCAAATCTTGCTACTATCCAAGAGGTTCAAACTGAAAGACTCGTCACCTTTGAAGATTCTGCAGTGAGAAAAGAAGGACTATGCAATTAAGCGATGGAACTTGTGCCTCTTGAAATCCAAATTACAGTTCGTCAATAAACTCCCATCTACAATGAAGTAGCATCTGACTATACAAACATGTCAAGGGAACATGTAGCTCCAGCGATTACAAAGAATCCGGATGCAATACCAACTATTGTCAGAACTGCCTCCGGCTATTTCATCAACTTTGATACCTTTTCTGAGGATCCCAGTGAACTTGAAACAGCGCAAACAAACAAAACTTTCAAGGAACAATTAACGGAACTTGGTCAAGAGCTTGCAAATACATATCTGGTTTCACCATGGGTTGAATTTTGGATTGGGTTAGGTGTATTTTATCTCCTGCTATGGCTCATTCTTGTTTTAAGTTTGGGAAAGCTAATAGATGGAAAACATATTAAAATGGACACAGCAAGTAAGAACATCAACTTGCTCATGAAACCACACAAATCATCTCATCGTGAACAACGAGACCTGTCATCAGTGAACATCACATTGGTTCCTCTACCTGGTGGAATAGCATGGGATAGAACTGATTATGACATTTATGGCCATGTCGAGCTGCTAACGATTCCACATCAATTTAAGGTTTCCTTGAGTGATTTTGTTTCACCTAGTACATTTTCTGATGATTGGGACTTTGAAACTGTTAATAACATGATGGCAGACTTGGAAAGTTTCATCAAATATTAAGAAATGTATTGTTTTAATCATTGTGGTCATCATTATTTGCAATGGTTTTTTCAGTGAATTTCAAAGGTTTTTTAAATACTAATTTCTAACTATAACATCCCTGAAACCAATGGCTTTTTCTGTGAAATTCTAGTTTTTTTTAAATGCTAATTTCTAACTGTGCCTATAGAGGTAGGACATGTGCAGAAATAGGAAGAAAGGCACAGAAACAAGTAAGAAAAATGCAGAAAGAGGCAGCAGAAGTGCAAAAAGACAAAGAAAGGTGCAAAAAGAAGCAAAAGATATGCAGAAAGAACCAACAGAGGTGCAGAAAGAGCCATTATTGCAAAGTCATCCCGTGCCCCCAACTTTGTGCAGACAGGCACTGCTGGTAACTGACTCTGACACAAGAGGACCTCATACCCCCACCAGCAGTGTGCCAATAGGTGAGTTTGCAGGGTGGTGTAAAAAGTGACGTGGCCTCGAACCACCTCTCTGCAATCCAACTGTGTGGCGCTTACTGGAGGTACCTGGTGAGATAGTTGGCCCTCAGGGAGCTCAGTATTCAAGGGGACTTAATTCCCCAACTTAGGGCTCGATTAGAATTCCGGTGAATCTGCATCCTCCGGGCCGGCGGAAGCCACCGCTGGCCCGGAGGATGCGGATTCACCGCTGCGGTGAATGAAAAGACCCCCGCCGCATTAGGATGGCTGGGGGGGGGTCATCGGCGGACGGAAGACCATCTGCCGCTTCCGACCGTGGCGGAAAAGCTCTAATATGGTGGCGGTGTCTATCAGACACCGCCAGCCATATTAGGATGTGCTTCAGGACATGCCTTTCCATGGCGGCAATGCTGCCACGGAAAGGCATACGGTATTTTCTTTGGGGGCATGTTGCGGGCCCCCAGGGTGAAGGGTGGGTGGTGGGTGCACATGGGGGGTACCTATGGTACCCCCCTGTATTTGCATGCACAATGCGGCAGGCACCGCGCGGTGCCTGCCGCTTTGTGCATGCAAATGCACAGCATGCATATTTAACTTTGCGGCGGGTGCTGCTTAAAGCAGCACCCACC
Organism: Lissotriton vulgaris; assembly: GCF_964263255.1. NCBI lineage: Eukaryota > Metazoa > Chordata > Amphibia > Caudata > Salamandridae > Lissotriton > Lissotriton vulgaris. Next base: position 12,010 of record NW_028241293.1, read on the forward strand.
GCAATGTTAAATATACAGGATGTGACCGCCAGGGTGGCGGTCACATTCTAATTCCACCGGAGGGACCGCCGCTGCCCCTGCGGACGGTCCCTCCACCTCGGGGGTGGCAGACGGACACAGGTCCGTCCGCCATCCTAATAGGCGCCTTAGAATGCACCAGGGGGCACGTTTGCAGAGTGCTGCAGGGAGGGGGTGGGGCCTCCAGTGAGCTGTTGGCTTTTTTTAATATATATATTTTTAGAAGGGGGGCTGTTTTAGTATTTTTGTGTCCTTGGGGACCCTGTCCCACAGGGCCTAACCTTTTTTAAAAAAATAACATAAAAAATGGGAAGGGGCCCGCAGCTCCCCTCCTGAGGCCGATTTCGGCCCAAGGGATCCCATTCCCGGGGCATGGCCTCCTTTAAAAAAAAAACATTTATAGGGAAAGGGGGCAGCTTGGCCCCCCTTCACTGGGCTACTTTTGGTCCCAGGGACCCCATCCCCCAGGGCATGGCCTCTTCTTCTTTAAATATTTACTAGGAAGGGGGGGCACGTGGCCCCCATTCCCTAGTCCAATATTGGCCATGGGGACCCCATCCCCTAAGGCTTGGCCCTTTTTTACATAATTGGAATTTGAGGAGCAGGGCCCCCTCCCAGGCCGATTTCAGCCCCTGTGACCTAATCCCCCGAGGCCCCGCCATTCTTTTTTTAAGTAAAGGGAGGGGGGCCATGTGACCCCCTCCTGGGCTACCCTGGCCCCTGGGACCCCATTCCCCCTGGGGCCAGCCCATAGCATTGAGGACCGTGGGGGAAGCCCCATTGCCCCATAGTCCCTGCCGGTTCCCCGCCTCCGGCAGTAGCCGTCATTGCTTTTGAGCAAGGGGCGCTGCTGACATGCAGCTCCCCTTGCTCAAAAGCAATCCTGCCTTGTTTTGTTGAAGCAAGAGCAGGTTTCCTCTGAAGCAATGTAAATGGCAATGTCCTGGGGGCGGGCACCCCCGGACATTGCAGGAGTCGGCCCTGGGAGGTAGCAGTCCCCAGGGCCATAAAGGGCTTCAGGAGGGGGCCCGCGGAGTCCCCTCCCAATGTTAAGATAGCCCAAAGGAGGTAGTTGTCCTGGGGGTCCACAATGGACCCCTGCATTTAGATAAACAGTGCCCCAGGTAGGTGGTGGTCTACAGGGCAGTGTGGGGGAGCTCAGTAATACCCTGACCCCCTAGGCCTGCTCAGGAGGTCCCACAAGGACACCTAGGGTCCCAAAAAGATTTTTATTTACAAAAAATTGACCGAATTTCCTTTGGGTGCCCAAATCCGGTAAAAAAAAACTAATCTTGAGCTCCTGCGCTTCCTTTTCTATAAGCCTCCAGGTGGGCCGATCACTGGGTAATGTCTAAATATGTAGCGTGGCCCGTGGAGGCCCCCACAGCCCCAGGGATAGCCACCTCACCCAGGCTTAGATAATTATAAGCAGGGGGCACGCATCTCTCGCAGCCTAGGGGACCGCCACCTCCCCGGGGCATTGTTATTTTAGGGTGGGGGACCTTGCAGGCCCCCTAGAGCCACTGGAACCACCACCTCCCTGGGGCACTCTTTAAATGCGGGGGTCCGTTGCAGACCCTGGCCACAGGGATCACCAACCCCCTGGGCTTTATTACTGATGGGAGGAGGGCAGCGCGGCCCCTCTCCTGGAGCTCATGATGACCCTGGGGACCACCACCAACCAGGGCCGGCTCCAGCAATGTCCCGGAGTGCCCACCCCGGGACAATGCTGTTTCCTAGAGCACCTTGTCAAAGCAAACACTGCTTTGTTACTTGGAAGTGAGAGTAGGAAACATGCTCTCGCTTCGAAGAAGCAAAGCAGTATTGCTTTTGGACAAGGGGAGCTGCATGTTAGCAGCTCCCCTTGCCCAAAACAATGCCGGCTCCCGCAGGAGGTGGGGAGCCAGCAGAGACTGTGGGGGAATTGGGGCTACGCCTATAGTCCCCAACTTGAGGGCTAGCCCTGGGAGATGGGGTCCCCGGGGTCAATAGTAGCCATGGGAAGGAGGGCCACGTGGCCCCCTTTTCCTTTTACATATATATATGTTTTTTTAAAGGCTGGCCAGGCCCCGGGGTAAGGGGTAAGGGGTCCCCGAGGCCAATAGTGGCCATGGTAAGTGGGGCCCGTTGCTCCCTCCCAAAAAAAAGTGTGGCCAGGTTCCGGGGATGGGGTCCCAGGGGCCAATACTGGACCAGAGAAGGCCCCCTCTCTCAAACATATTCTTTTTTATTTTTAAAAAAGGCTGTCCAGGCCCCCGGGGATGGGGTCCCTGGGCCTCAATTGGCCTCAGGAGGGAAGCCACACAGCCTCCCTCTATGATTTCTTTTTTTTATTATCTGGCAGGCCCCGGGGATGGGGTCCCCGGGGCGAATACAGAATAATGGAAGTGGGACATTTTTATTTCTTTGTAATTTGGAGTCACTGCCCCCCCATGTAACGTCGGGTTGGATTCGCAAATTTACCTCAAATACATAATTTAGTAATATATAATTTAGAAGATAGTGTTGTATTTGTGAAGTTGTTTTAAAGAGGTACTGTGATTGAAGTTAATGACTAGATTACAAATGATAGAGTTGTTAAAAATATGTCAAATTAAAAATTAATAGTTAAACCTGAAAAGTGTATTGTGTTGTAGTACATTGAATTCATGCTATTGCAGATTCTTGATGGATTCACAAATCACCTTGTTCAAAGAAAGGATAGTGTCAGAAGGACAATTCGGGAGCTTTGCCTAACGGCCTTTTACACAAACGGTTCCGGGAAGCTCGGTGATATCCTTCTTCAGGTAGTGTAACTTGAGTCTTTTCTTCGATGCAAATCGGAGAGCGGATGAGATTGTTTACTGAAATATCTAGAAACAGAGCTTGTGATTGGCCCCCGAGGAAGGGACTGTCACGTCCCAAAATGCATCGGGCATTCATTTGAATCTTATAGGTACAATGTTCTTGATAATCATGTCAATGGATGATTTGTTCAATTTATGAGCAACAGCAATGTATTTCTTTGAATTTGTTTGTATTACATTTAAGATGCATTATTGAAAATAACACTTGTAATGTTATAACCCAAAGAATAGAATTATTTGAAAAAAGATAATTAAATTTGAGTTTGTTACAGTTTAAATTGTTCATTGTGATATAAATTTGGGAGTCCAATTGGGACTCAGTAAACACTGCACAATGCACTCAAGTATCTATACTTGTAATAGCAACCAGGGAAGGGGGGGTCATGCGGCCCCCCTTTTATATATATATATATATATATATACATATATATATATATATATATATATATATATATATATATATATATATATATATATATATATGTTTTTTAAAGGCTTGCCAGACTTCGGGGAAGGGGTCCCCGTGGCCAATAGTGGCCCAGGGAAGGGGGGGGGGGGCACGTGGCAACCCTTCATTATACATATATATGTTTTTTTAAAGGCTGGTCAGGCCCCGAGCGAAGGGGTCCCCGGGGCCCAGGGAAGGGGGGCTCATTGCCCCCATCCCAAAAAAAAGAAAAGTGTGGCCAGGTCCTGGGGGATTGGGTCCCTTGGGCCAATAGTGGCCCACAGAAGACCCCTCCCTCAAACATATTCTTTTTTATTTTTAAAAAAGGCTGTCCAGGCCCCCGGGCATGTCTTCCCTGGACCATAAACAAGCATACTGGACCATTTTCGGGTTCATAACCCTCATCAGCCAGGCTATATTGAATTCAGTGTCAGAGTGAGCAAGGGACCCACGTCTGGGCATACCCTGCCAACTTAAGGCGAACAAAGCGATACCAAAGGGGATGATGGATGGAGCGTTTGAGCAAATCAAACACTCACCCCCAGTCAACTGATCTGGGTTTAATTATCATCATTCTTTAGCTCACTCCTCCACCCCAGTTCAGTAATGTCCTTATGCAAATCAGTCTGACCATGTGCCTCATGGGAACAGTCCAGCCCGATCTGCCAAGCCATGTCTTACCCGGACCGGAAACTAGCATCCTGGGACCGGTTTTGGGTTCATAACCCTCATCAACCAGGCTATCTTAAATCCAGTGGCAGAGTGAGCACGAGACCCAGGTCTGGGCATAACAGCCAACATAGAGCGAAGAAAGTGATACCAAAGGGGATGATGGATGGAGCATTTGAGCAAATCAAACACTCACCCCAAGTCAACTGATCTGGGTTTAATCCATCATCATTCTTTAGCTCACTCCACCAACCCATTTCACAAATGCCCATATGCAAATCATTCTGACCCTCTGCCTCATGGGAACAGTCCAGCCCAAACTGCCAAGCCATGTCTTCCCTGGAACGTAAACAAGCATCCTGGGACCGGTTTCGGACTAACAACCCTCATCAGCCAGGCTATCTTGAATCCAGTGGCAGAGTGAGCAAGGGACCCACGTCTGGGCATACCCTGCCAACTTCGGGCGAACAACGCGATACCAAAGGGATGATTGGCGGAGCGTTTGAGCAAATCAAACACTCACCCCCAGTCAACTGATCTGGGTTTAATCCATCATCATTCATTAGCTCACTCTTCCAACCCAGTTCAGACATGGCCATATGCAAATCAGTCTGATCCTGTGCCTCATGGGAACAGTCCAGCCCGAACTGCCAGGCCATGTCTTAGCTGGACCGGAAACAAGCATCCTAGGACTGGTTTTGGTTTCATATCCCTCATCAGCCAGGCTATCTTGAATACAGTGGCAGAGTGAGCAAGGGACCCACGTCTGGGCATACCCTGCCAACTTAGGGGGAACAAAGCGATACCAAAGGGGATGATGGACAGAGAGTTTGAGCAAATCAAACACTCACCCCCAGTCAACTGATCTGGGTTTAATCCATCGTCATTCTTTAGCTCACTCCACCACTCCAGTTCAGACATGGCCATATGCAAATCATTCTGACCCTGGGCCTCATGAGAACAGTCCATCCCGAACTGCCAAGTTATGTCTTCCCTGGACCGGAAACAATCATCCTGGGACTGGTTTCGGGTTTATAAACCTCTTCAGCCAGGCTATCTTAAATCCACTGGCACATTGAGCAAGGGACACAAGTCTGGGCATACGCTGCCAACTTAGGGCGAACAAAGCGATACCAAAGGGGATGATGGAAGGAGCGTTTGAGCAAATCAAACACTCACCCCCAGTCATCTGATCTGGGTTTAATCCATCATCATTCTTTAGCTCACTCCACCACCCCAGTTCAGACATGGCCATATGCAAATCAGTCTGACCCTGTGCCTCATGGGAACAGTCCAGCGCGAACTACCAAGCCATGACTTCCCTGGACCGGAAACAAGCATGCTGGGACCGGTTTTGGGTGCATAACCCTCATTACCCGGGCCATCTTGAATCCAGTGGCAGAGTGAGCAAGGGATCCATGTCTGAGCATACCCTGCCAACTTAGGGCGAACAAAGCGAAACAAAGGGGATGATTGACAGAGCGTTTGACCAAATCAAACACTCACCGCCAGTCAACTGATCTGGGTTTAATCCATCATCTTTCTTTAGCTCCCTCCACCACCCTAGTTCAGACATGGCCATATGCAAATCAGTCTGACCCTTTGCCTCATGGGAACAGTCCAGCCCGAACTGCCAAGCCATGTGTTCCCTGCACCAGAAACAAGCATCCTGGGACCGGTTTCAGGTTCATAACCCTCATCAGCCAGGCTATCTTGAATCCAGTAGCAGAGTGAGCAAGGGATCCATGTCTCCGCATACCCTGCCAATTTAGGGCGAACAAAGCGATACCAAAGGGAATGATGGACGGAGCTTTTGAGCAAATCAAACACTCACCCCCTGTCAACTGATCTGGGTTTATTCCGTCATCATTCTTTAGCTCACTCCACCACCCAGTTCAGACACGGCCATATGCAAATCAGTCTGACCATGTGCCTCATAGGAACAGTCCAGCCCGAACTGCCAAGCCATGTCTTCCCTGGACTGGAAACAAGCATCCTGGGACCGGTTTCGGGTTCATAACCCTCTTCTACCAGGCTATCTTGAATCTAGGCGAAGAGTGAGCAAGGGACCCACGTCTGAGCATACCCTGCCAACTTAGGGTGAACTGGGGTGGCGAGGTGAGCAAAATACCGAAGGATTAAACCCAGCTCTGTGACTGGGGATGAATGTTTTGCCAATGTGCAACATTCCGTCCATCACCTTGTGTGTTTTGCTGTATGCCCTATGTTGGAAGGGCTGGCCCAGACTTGGGTCCCATGCTCACTACACCACTGGAGTCAAGCTATCCTGACTGATGACGGCTGATAATCAGAAACTGGGCTTAAGATGCTTGATTCTGGTCCAGGGACGACATGGGGTGGCAGTTTGGGTTGGACTGTTCCGTTGAGGTACAGGGTCAAGACTGATTTGCATATGGCCATGTCTGAACTGGGGTGGCATGGTGAGCAAAATAACAATGGATTAAACCCAAATCTGCGACTGGGGGTGATTGTTTTGCCAATGTGCAACATTCCGTCCATCAGCTTGTGTGTTTTGCTGTTCGTCATATGTGGGAAGGGTATGTCCAGACTTGGGTCCCATGCTCACTACGCCACTGGAGTCAAGCTATCCTGGCTGATGACGGCTGATAGCCAGAAACCTATCCTAGGATGCTTGATTCCGGTCCATGGAACACATGGCTTGGCAGTTCGGGCTGGACTGTTCCCATGAGGCACAGGGTCAAGACTGATTTGCATATGGCCATGTCTGAACTGGGGTGGCATGGTGAGCAAAATAACAATGGATTAAACCCAAATCTGTGACTGGGGGTGATTGTTTTGCCAATGTGCAACATTCCGTCCATCAGCTTGTGTGTTTTGCTGTTCGTCATATGTGGGAAGGGTATGTCCAGACTTGGGTCCCATGCTCACTACGCCACTGGAGTCAAGCTATCCTGGCTGATGACGGCTGATAGCCAGAAACCTATCCTAGGATGCTTGATTCCGGTCCATGGAACACATGGCTTGGCAGTTCGGGCTGGACTGTTCCCATGAGGCACAGGGTCAAGACTGATTTGCATATGGCCATGTCTGAACTGGGGTGGCGTGGTGAACAAAATAACGATAGATTAAACCCAGATCTGTGACTTGGGGTGAATGATTTGCCAATGTGCAACATTCCGTCCATCACATTGTGTTTCCTGCTGTTCGCCCTATGTGGGAAGGGTATGCCCAGATGTGAGTCCTGTGCTCACTACGCCACTGGAGTCAAGCTATCCTGGCTGATGACGTTACAAGGAGGGGGGTTGAACCCATGCAGTCACGGGGACCTGGGCGCTATATGGTACAAAAATAAGGGGTCCCGCAAGGAAAGTGTATTGTAACCTACATACACAAGGAATATTTAGAATGAATCAATGATACAAAAAATATAACAGTATTGTAATTTATTAAACAACACCACGTAGTTGCCAGTGGCAATGAACAATCACATAAAATTTGAGCCCCAAAGAGGGATGGAAATGGGAGGAAGGGAAGGGTAGTGCTCAGGGGGGTGTCAGGTCAAAGAAGGTAAACACAGTTCCAAGAGGAGTAAATAAATTACAATATTGCGATCAACATTACGACAATTATGATGCAAAAGCCTAGGTTCAAGGCATACATTGAAACTTCTTAAATGAATGACATTCAAAGGTCACATACAATATTCTGAAATATCGGGGGCATGTGCCGGAGATCCAAGGAAAGAAACAACCGTCAACGTTTCGACCCCTATCTACAGGCTATGTTGAGTCCTTTCTCGGGGTCTTCATCAGGACATCTACAAGGGGTAGGAGAAGTGGTGGGGCAATTCTGTATGAAATTATTCCATGTTGTGACTTATTCCATGTATTCATTCTCTTCAGCGTATTCATTCTCTCCAGTGTATATATTTACTTTTGTCCATTGGTTTACAACCTCCTGTGAGAGAGTTGCACTAATGTCTTTACTAAATGGTTCCTAAATGCGGTTGTCCAATTTATTAATTGCCAAGGTTAACAATTTTTTGTAATTCTCTATTGCTTTTGCAAATTAGCAAGGTCACCTTATAGGCCATACTAGCGTACACACCACTAGCCATGAGTAACTCTTCCCTTTCCCTCTTCAGTGTATATATTTACTTTTGTTCATTGGTTTACAACCTCCTGCGAGAGAGTTGCACTAATGTCTTTACTAAATGGTTCCTAAATGCGGTTGTCTAATTTATTAATTGCAAAGTTCAACTATTTTTTGTAATTCTTTATTGCTTTAGCAAATTACCAAGGTTACCTCATAGGCTATACTAGCGTACACACCACTAGCCATGAGTACCTCTTCCCTTTCTATTTAAATTATTTTTTTCAACATCCTTGAACTCCGCCTCCAAATCCGTGTAGCGTTTCCTGCGGAGTTTGTTTGCATAACCGGCGTATACGGCTTTGTCCGCTTGATTAATTGTAAGTGCTCATCAATCCGCCTCGAGTGCCTCTCGTACCGGGTGACTCACTCGGTCCGCAATTGGTGACATCCCCATTTTTGTTTACCGTAGGAGTACACTTCACGAAGGCGGAAGCAATGATTGTTCGTGCCTTTTCAGACCGGACCACTTGACGGTTCCGTCGGTCCTGGACCTAATTCCACTTTTGACAAAAATTACTCTCCTTTCCATACTAACCAGGAGGTAAATTTTGTATTTCACTGTTTTAGATTTCACAAAGTGCCTCATCGCATAATTGTTTTTTGAGAGATAGATTGTTTAGTGATCCGACTCGCATGTGTTTCGCTATAGTCCATACGCATAAACTTGAAATTAAATCACAGGCTCCTAATGACCGGACATTAATTGAACTCATATATGTTCCACTTTTGAAAAGTTGTAACCCATCCTTTCACTTTTCACCCACAGTCCTCTTTTGCCTGAATCGTCTTTATTATTGATTCCTGACGACCACAGTTCTATTGCTTATTGACCAGTCGTCCTCACCTGTGCAGTTTGTAAGTGTAGGTTTATTTGAACAGACTGTTTAAAATCCTACGACACTCCTTTGCATCTGATCGATTGATGTCTCCTCTTTTTTCACCATTGAAGATCGACCACGACATTCTGCGTGGCATATCCCTCCTCCTTGTACAGAGCCCCTTCAGGCCGTACTCCATGGTAATTTAATTCTTTTTAATTTTTGTTACATTGGCAGATAGGATGATCTTCACTCCTATTATGTACTAAAGTGTGAATCCTTTATTACTTCTTTCATACAGAATTGCCCCACCACTCCTCCTACCCCTTGTAGATGTCCCGATGAAGACCCTGAGAAAGGACTCAACATAGCCTGTAGATAGGGGTCGAAACGTCGACGGTTGTTTCTTTCCTTGGATCTCCGGCACATGCCCCCGATATTTCAGAATATTGTATGTGACCGTTGAATGTCATTCATTTATGAAGTTTCAATGTATGCCTTGAACCTAGGCTTTTGCATCATAATTGTCGTAATGTTGATCGCAATATTGTAATTTATTTACTCCTCTTGGAACTGTGTTTACCTTCTTTGACCTGACACCCCCCTGAGCACTACCCTTCCCTTCCTCCCATTTCCATCCCTCTTTGGGGCTCAAATTTTATGTGATTGTTCATTGCCACTGGCAACTACGTGGTGTTGTTTAATAAATTACAATACCGTTATATTTTTTGTATCATTGATTCATTCTAAATATTCCTTGTGTATGTAGGTTACAATACACTTTCCTTGCGGGGACCCCCTTATTTTTGTACCATCCTGGCTGATGACAGCTGATAGCTAAAAAACGGTCCTAGGATGCTTGATTCCTGTCCAGGGAAGACATGGATTGACAGTTTGGGCTGGACTGTTCCCATGAGGCACAGGGTCAAGACTGATTTGCATATGGCCATGTCTGAACTAAGGTGGAGTGGTGACCAACATAACAATGGATTAAACCCTGATCTGTGACTGGGGGTGAATGTTTTGCCAATGTGCAACATTCCGTCCATCACCTTGTGTCTTTTGCTGTTTGCCCTATGTGGAAAGGGTATGCAGACGTGGGTCCTGTGCTCACTACTCCACTAGATTCAAGCTATCCTGGCTGATGACGGCTGTTAGCCAGAAACCGGTCCTAGGATGCTTGATTCCGGTCCAGGGAAGACATGGCTTGGCAGTTCGGGCTGGACTGTTCCCATGAGGTACAGGGTCAAGACTGATAATGTCTGAACTGGGGTGGCGTGGTGAGCAAAATAAAGATGGATTAAAACCAGATCTGTGATTGGGGGTGAATATTTTGCGAATGTGCAGCATTCTGTCCATCACCTTGCGTGTTTTGCTGTTCACCCTATGTGGGAAGGGAATGCCCAGACATGGGTCCCATGCTCAATATGCCACTGGAGTCAAGCTATCAGGTCTGATGACAGCTGATAGCCAGAAACCGGTCCTAGGATGCTTGATTACGGTCCAGGGAAGACATGACTTGGCAGTTCGGGCTGGACTGTTCCCATGAGGCATAAGGCCAAGACTGATTTTCATATGGTAATTGCTGAACTGGGGTGGCGTGGTGAGCAAAATAACGATGGATTAAACCCAGATCTGTCACTGGGGGTGAATGTTTTGCCAATGTGCAACATTCCGTCCATCACCTTGTGTGTTTTGCTGTTCACCCTATGTTGGAAGGGTATGCCCAGACGTGGGTCCCGTGCTTACTACACCACTGGAGTCAAGCTATCTTGGCTGATGACAACTGATAGCCAGAAACTGGTCCTAGGATGCTTGATTCCGGTCCAGGGAAGACATGGCTTGGCAGTTCAGGCTGGACTGTTCCCTTGAAGCGCAGGGTCAAGACTGATTTGCATATGGCCATGTCTGAACTGGGGTGGCGTGGTGAGCAAATTAACGATGGATTAAACCAAGATCTGTGGCTGGGGGTGAATGTTTTGCCATTGTGCAACATTACATCCATCACCTTGTGTGTTTTGCTGTTCTCCCTATGTGGGAAGGGTATGCCCAGACGTGGGTTCCGTGCTCACTACACCACTGGAGTCAAGCTATCCTGGCTGATGACGGCTGATAGCCAGAAACCGGTCCTAGGATGCTTGATTACCGTCCAGGGACGACATGGCTTGGCAGTTCGGGCTGGACTGTTTCCATGAGGCACAGGGTCAAGACTGATTTAAATATGGCCATGTCTGAACTTTGGTGGTGTGGTGAGCAAAATAACAATGGATTAAACCCAGATCTGTGACTGGGGGTGAATGTGTTGCCAATGTGCAACATTCAGTCCATCACCTTGTGTGTTTTTCTGTCTGAATGGTTGCACAAGTGGACACAGACTCACAGTGTGATTCTAGACAAGCAAGACTATTCCCTGGACTTTATCAGAAGAGACTTACTAGTCTGGAAGGGGTTAGGTAGCTGCATGCATTCTACACATTTGACTACAGCACTACTTGTGTGAATGCCTGAATCATTCTTCAAATGCATAAGCAGTGACTGGGTTCTAATACTACTAATAGTTGACAACAGGATAGGTTTTTAAGCAGTTATGTGTAAGCAAAGAGATTAAGGGCCAGATGTAGGTAAATTCAATTTAGCGAGTCCTTAATAGCGACGAATCGCTATCACGGACTCGCTACATTCAATGTAGGTAGGAATCGCTAAAATATTAGTGATTCCTTAAAATTCCTTAATAACGAATCACAAATTGAGATATGTTAATAAGGAATACTTACCCATTCATTCCTATGGGCTAGGAGGCCCATAGAAATTATTGGGAAGATATTCACTATTTGCGATTTGGTATTAAAGAATCTAAATAGCGGGAGCTATTTCAAGGGTACCAGGGTGTCAAAAGGACACCCTGTTGCACCCCTGAAATGTGCATTTGTGCACATGTGGCACACATACATGGCCTAAGTGCATGAATGTGTGCCACATGGCACTTTAAAAAAAGCAAAAAAGTGCTTTATTACAGGGAATCGCTAATTACCACCAACTTGAAGTTGGTGGTAATTAGCAATTCCTTAAGCCTAAAGTGCACTTTCTTTTGTTCTACCTACATTGCATTTAAGGAATCGCAATTAGCGATTCCTTAAATGCAAGATCAAAATAAGGAATCGCAAACATTGCGATTCCTTATTTTGCTTGTAGGTTTAAACTCACCTACAGTTCTCTCAGCCAAATACCGGTCAGTAACGCAGAAATTCTGTGAATTTCTGCGTTACCGCTCGGTATTTAGCCACCTGCATCTGGCCTCAAGTAACCACATGCTTCTGTCAGAATGATTGCACAAGTGGACACAGACTCACAGTGTGATTTCAGACAAGCAAGACTATTCCCTTTGAAAATTGTATCACATTTTAAACTATACCTCTGTGGACACTTATAAAAACTACTCTCATCACTAATGCCTTAACTCAACATATACATTTCCAATTTAAAACCAACACCTAAAATTATGCACTATAATACCAATGTACATATGCTCACAAAAAAACAATCAATCATAATCAGCATGTGACCTGAAAATAACACTTTTTATTGGTGCAGAACAGTTTTGGTTTCATAATGATGAAATCCTGTTCTTGTGACCTGAAAGTAACACTTCTCATTGGTTCAGGCCTTTTTTTTTCCAAATGATGAAAGACCCCACCTTTTTTCCTTATTCTGACTTTGTCCTTTGACTTAGGAAGACCTGTTTTGCAATCTTTGAGGTATATTTTGTACTTTGAAATGGCTACAGTAGCAGCAGCAGCTGAAGCATCTGCACCACCACCACAACCACCAAGAGGACCACCACAAGATTACATTGGTGGTCAACAAGAGGAGGAAGAGGATGAGGAGGAGGAGGAGGGGAGGAGAAGATGGCTGGAAGAACACAATCCCCATACCAGCCAAGACCACACATTGTATGGGAGTTTTTTTCGATTCCAGAGGGCAAGAAAAAAGTAAATGCGGCCAAGGTGACTTGCCTAATCCGTGGCATGGAACTTTCAAGGGGGAACCCTAATAAAAAATATTCTTTCGGAAACAACACAATGATTAGACACATGCAGCGCAGGCATCCGATCAACTATTCTGCTGCAGAGATGAGGGAACTGGCCAGTAACCCTCCCCAATCTACAAGCACCACCTCCAAAAGAAAGCAACCCACTCCGTCGGGACCAGAGGCAAGGGAGACGATCCCTTGCATTCAGCCACGGTTTGCGGATTTCCGAATAACATGTATTCATTGTGGTAAGACCATCTCCTATGGTGAACTGAGCATAAAGCTCATCGTCCTTGCTGGGGAAAACCACAAATGCCCCAAAAAAACCTAATTTGTTCTTTTTTTTTTTTTGCTCCAGTTGAGCCATTTTCAATTCCCTGTTTTTTCGTTTCTCCCCATGAAAAATACAAAAAAACATATAAAACTGTTCAGAAAACCCCAAAAAAGTAAAAAATGTTCAAAAAAGCAATAAAAAAAATATAAAACAACAAAATGAAGAAAAAAACAGTTCTTTTTAGAACTACCTCCAATTTATAAAAAAAGGCTACATTTTTTAAAAACTCGGTCATTCTTCTTTCCCCATGGGCCGCTCCCCGGTCCGCTCCCCGGTGCGCGTACCGGGCGCTTCCCCCGCGCATATCAAAAAAAAATATATATATATTTTGCACAGCGGGGCCCTTTTATAGCCCCCACATCAAACCAAGGGGGTCAGGGGGGTCTACCCTGCCCCCTTATGGTCATTTCCCCCTCTTTTTTTTCCACCTCTTGTGTCTCTATCCTATCGAGACACAAGATGGCGGCCGGTCCGGACTGTTTCGACTGTTTACAGACACCCGAGAGCCAATCAGCTTTCTGTGCGCACCTTGCGTGTCGCGCCTGCTGCGCTCCCCGGTGCGCGTACCGGGGCGCTGCCATAGATATATATATTTTTTTTAACCTAAATTACTCAAAATCCACTGGAGCACATATCTTGAGACATAGCAAAGGCACATCGAGCTACCAGTCCCTACAATTTTGCCAAGTTTGATGGAAATCCATTTAGCCGTTCGGGCTAAAAGTGAGTTTGACCACCCTATGGAAATTAACATGGAGAAAACACGTTTTGGGACCCCCTTTATCTCGGCCCCCGCTTGACAAATCCCCCCCAAACTCTCAAGGAAGGACCGGAGCTCCGCGAGGCAAATTTGAGGAAATTTTCAGGCAGATTCGTCAACCGGCGCCAAAGTTATTCACAATAGAATTTTGAGATTTTGCATTGAAAAAAATCCTAACTATAACTACCTACTGGCGACCGCCAGTAGGTAATATATATATACATATATATAAAGCCACCGCATCAGGATGGGAGCTGTAATTCCAAGGCAGTGAGGTGCGTGTGAGATGAGAAAGGATGGCAGAGCGACCCACTGGGGTATTTTAATGAAATTTATCACTGGAAGAACAGCGGCTCACTTGAGCAATATGGGAAGACACCAAAAGTTCCAGAGGGCCGTGCGAGCAGCCACGCCCACAAGGGCAGGGGACTGATTCCAAAACAGGTGCACCACTCGTTTGCATTTTTCAGCTGTCATCTAGCCAATGATTAAGGGCAGTGGCCCGAAACGCATCTGGCTGCATTGACATTGCTGTGCCTTTCCGATGTTACCAACATGGCAGCCTGGAATAAATGATTGCAATACCTACCCGTGTTTGGGTTCCTTTGTTGAGGCAACTCTGTGGTTTTTGAATATTGAACGGCTCGCCTAGCCGTGGTGGAGCCCCGCTGCAGCAGAGCAGACCTGGGTGACGTCTGCATCGCAGCCACCGCATCTGGACGGGAGCTGTAATTCCTAGGCAGTGAGGTGCGTGAGATGAGAAAGGATGGCAGAGCGACCCACTGGGGTATTTTAATGAAATTGATCACTGGAAGAACAGCGGCTCACTTGAGCAATATGGGAAGACACCACAAGTTCCAGAGGGCCGTACGAGCGGCCACGCCCACAAGGGCAGGGGACTGATTCAAAAACAGGTGCACCACTCGTTTGCATTTTCCAGCTTTCATCTAGCCAATGATTAAGGGCAGTGGCCCGAAACGTGTCTGGCTGCATTGACATTGCTGTGCCTTTCCGATGTTACCCACATGGCAGCCTGGAATAAATGATTGCAATACCTACCCGTGTTTGGGCTCCTTCGTTGAGGCAACTCTGTGGTTTTTTAATATTGAACGGCTCGCCTAGCCGTGGAGGAGCCCCGCTGCAGCAGAGCAGACCTGGGTGACGTCTGCATCGCAGCCACCGCATCAGGACGGGAGCTGTAATTCCAAGGCAGTGAGGTGCTTGTGAGATGAGAAAGGATGGCAGAGCGAACCACTGGGGTATTTTAATGAAATTGATCACTGGAAGAACAGCGGCTCACTTGAGCAATATGGGAAGACACCACAAGTTCCAAAGGGCCGTGCGAGCGGCCACGCCCACAAGGGCAGGGTACTGATTCAAAAACAGGTGCACCACTCGCTTGCATTTTCCAGCTTTCATCTAGCCAATGATTAAGGGCAGTGGCCCGAAACGCGTATGGCTGCATTGACATTGCTGTGCCTTTCCTATGTTACCCACATGGCAGCCTGGAATAAATGATTGCAATACCTACCCGTGTTTGGGCTGCTTCGTTGAGGCAACTCTGTGGTTTTTGAATATATATATATATA
Source organism: Lissotriton vulgaris (assembly GCF_964263255.1). Lineage (NCBI taxonomy): Eukaryota > Metazoa > Chordata > Amphibia > Caudata > Salamandridae > Lissotriton > Lissotriton vulgaris. The sequence goes on from NW_028241293.1 coordinate 27,659, forward strand.
TATATATATATATATATATATATATATATATATATATATATATATATATATATATATATATATATATATATATATATATATATATTATATACACACACCCATATATATTTATATAATACCTACTGGCGGTCGCCAGTAAGTAGTTATAGTTAGAACCTAGTTACCATAGGAAAATGGCAACATTCTATTCCCAATAACTTTGGCGACGATTGACGAATCTAAGTGAAATTTTTAAAACTAATTCTTTGTTGATATCAGCTCCTATGTTGAAAGGTTGGGGGTGATTCAGTAAGGGGAAGCTGAGAAAAAAGGGGGTCCCAAAACGTGTTTTCTCCATGTTAATTTCCATAGGAAACTTTAGACAAGGCTACAGGTCGAACGGGTGAACGGAATTACCCCAAATTTGTCGGGAAAAGGGCCTTGGTCTAGAAAGCAAGCTTTTGTTTATTTGGTGTAAATTCATCCAGTAGTTTTTGACAAATATCAAAATTTACAGATATCGATATTTGGGAATTCTGCCATCTGATTGGCTGAGGCGTTATGAGCAAGAGCTTGCTGCTGATTGGCTGTGAGTGGTGCGAGCAGTTGCAACTAGGAAGTGTTGTCCACCATTTTGTGATTCCGTTGAAGCAAGTAAGCGGAAAAAAATGGGAAATAGGAGGGTAGGAGCACTGTAACCTCTGTAGGGTGTTTAGGGTGTGCTATAGAGGGGGTGTGAAGCGAAGTATTCACCCCTACCGGTGTGTAAATGGTGGGCTACAGAAATTAAGTGAGGTATTGTGTAGAGTCTGATGCCGGTAAGGTGAGCTGGTACGGGACTCGGGGATTAAAGCGTGAGCCCAAATTGTGTGTCTTATGCTGTGAAGTCATGTTCCGTGGCCGCTGCATTACAGTTGTAGAAGTAGTGTCAGCACGTGTTTATAACTACTAGGATCAACTACTGACCCCTACTGGTATGAAAGTCCTGGGGTATGGAATGTATGTGAGGTATTGTCTAGAGTCTCATGCTGCTAAGCTGAGCTGCTGCCGGAGTCGGAGTTTAAAGCATGAGCCCAAACAGTGTGTCATATGCTGTGAATTCATGTGCTCTGGCCGCTGTGCCACATCTTGTCGCAGGGATTCCGTTCTCATACAGAACTGTGCATAGAGACTTGGAACCTCAGTGAATTAGGGTGTGCCAAAACTCACCTTAGTACCCAAAATCCCCTACCAGACAAGCTACAGTGTCTCATTAGTTATCACAAACTCCCAATGCTTAGACAAACCAGAACATGGACTTAGTACACCTCAGGTAACGTGGAACACATGAACACTCTTTCGTTATACAATCATTCCAATCCAGAACAAGGAGTAAAAGAGGACAGGTGCATATTTGAAATGTTTATTCACTAATGCAGTGTTCTCAAACACAGTATCTTAGCTAGTACAAGCAAACATATTATAAGGAACAAAGTAATCAGCATAGTCACCAGTCCGTAGAACACAAAAGGTGAAAGCATGGTATTATGCTAAATTGAATAAGGTTCAGTAACACCTAATTCTCACCCTCCCAAGCTAGTATATTATATTATATCTAAGAAGGTCTCTTTGGGTTTTAACAGGGCAGCCCCATACCTCAAGATCCTAGTGGTAAGGGATCACATCAGCTCTCTGCATGCGAAGCACCATCAAGTGTGTTTCTATGCTCTTGTGCAAAGCAATATAAAACGCGCCTAAAGCCAGAACTTGGCCGCAGCTGCATGTATGTTATGTCTAGGAACGTGCGAAGATCAGACCTCACAACAACCACTGTGTTGAGATATCCTTGAAGGTTTCTGCACTCACTGTACAGACACAGCTCACCAAGCAAGGCTGATATCAGAGTAACAACATATTATTCTCGCATGAATGAAAACATTCTACTAGGCTCAAAGCTAAAGCAACAGCTATGTGTCATGTGCAGAAGCAGCAGAAAGGTAAAATGGCGTTTAAACTCCTAATAAGCTCATGCTAACTTAACACAGCATATAGGCAATGTATATCTATATGACACCCTCCCTTGATCCGAGCACGGATAAGATAAGATAAGATAAGGGACTCAAGTTTGAAATGCAGAGTTCAATGAAGCAGTCAGTTCAAATTCGAGTAGGTGAGGAAAAATTATTTAGTCCGCCAAAAAATCCAAAATCTCACCAACAGGACAATTTAGTGTTCACTGTTATTAAAGCCAATAGGTCCGATACAAAAATTGTCCATCATAATTTTCAAAAAAAAATTGGAAAAAATGTCATGATATCAAAGGCCTCGATAGGAGTCAGCCTAACACTGAGTATGCAAAATAAGCAGTAACAGCTTCCAAAAGGAAGTCACCATTATCATCCGAAAATAACTCAGCCATCCAATTCAATAGTGAAAAAGAACATACATGCTCTTCAATTACCGGAGCCTCTAGTTCCATCAGAGGACAACTCGGCGTGTTTTCAATGAAGCTGTGTGCCAATAAATCTTGCGCCGCTGCGAATATATTCCGAAGACCCAGTACTCCATGCATCGCTGCAAAGGCCGTAATCCCTCCATCAGAACAAAGCAATTCATGGGTAACTAAGGGACTCATGAGATGATTAAAATCCACTTCAGGAGACACCAAATTGCAGAGACACAAATCCAGGGCCCAGTTGAAATCGCAGCTCAGGCAATGAAAGACAGGCTGGACACAGGCGAAATAGGAAAATCGAAACGATAATCCATATGCTGCACTGAAGGTGTCGAGTGGCAGCGTCCCATAGTATTCAAGCATCCTGTTCCGAAACAGTGCTAACCGAGACTACTCGTCTTGGAACACAGGACGGGCATCCATTTTGAATAAAACAAAATAGCACCAGAAAGCCTGCAGCCAGTGCCAGTAAAACGGGAAATCCACCAAATAGGCTGGAAAAGATCGAATGGAAGAAAGCAGGAATGACTCCAAATATTTTTTGGAAAGAAGTCACAAGACCACTGCTCACTACTTTAAAAAAGTGCGCCAGCCCCGATGTGGAGGATGCGTTAAAGATTGTATGAATCAGTTCACCGAAATGCAATGGTAGGTCAGTAGTTAATAAAGCATGCACTTCTTTGCGGGTGTTAGCTATGTGAAGGACAAATGTTTTACGAGCAGATGTCAGGGCAACTTCTTTTTGTGACAATATGGCTCTTATTCGACTCATCTTATTGAACTCTGCTCTCACGGTCGGAATCCTCGGCCAGATGGAAACATCCAAGTTCCCATGTGTGGGTGGATACAACACATTTTTACAGCAAACCACCCGCTCACTGACTGTAACTACATAAGCTATGCCTTTTAATAACCCACAGCAATCTTCATTATTTAAAAGTAAATAACTACCGTTTGCTAATAAAGTAAAAGTGGGGACAATAGCGGGCACGGGTGTACCTTTTAAAACACACGCTAAATTAGGCCGTTCCTGATTACAAGAGCCATGCAATTGTATGTGTCTACACATTAAGGAGTGATCTGGTGTTTCCGTGCACTCTTCACCTTTCAGATAAACCTCTTTTCCGTCCCTAAGGCATCTGTAAGTGAAAGGGAACGACCAGGCTTCATGTAAATAGGAGCTACCAAGAGGCTCGTACCTACCAATGGCAAAATATTTCATCCAATTTGTAAACTGGAAAACCGCAAATGGTAAAGTTATTAACCCGTGGATAAGCCACGTAGCAGTAGTTGCCACTACCACCGAAAATGGTAAAGACTCCAATTGTTCAATGTGTAACATGGAAAAAGACGCATCTCTCATTGAAAGCAAATGTTGTTTCTCAGTCAAATTAAAAGGGGCAAATGGAGATGAGACATTAATGTAATTCCAAGGCACTTTTCCAGCCTTCAGCATCTGCAGGGTCCAAGCAAACTGCATAATAGAAGGCAATTTATTTTGACCAGGGTACAAAACAGACACATCATCCTGTACAATTTCAACAACAGATGACACAATATTATCCAATGTGTAAATGCGGGAGGAAAGGGTGTTAATGCTGTTAACCACTACTGCAAGCACTTTCTCCAAATTAGCTTGATCAATAGCCCTAAGGCAGGTAGCTGCTTCAATCTGTGATGTTTTCCAGAGTTCATTATAAACGGCATATATCCATCTTCTAGACCTACCTCTAGCCGGGCCTTTTATGGAATCATTCAAATCAACCTTGTCATCAGTTCAGGCAAATGCAGTTTGACTGACGCCAATGTAGAGTGTTTGAGCCAATTCTGACACAATTTGCTTACTGAATAAGTGGTTACAGAATGGTCACTCTCAAAACGGGGATCTACCCTGACCTGTGTAAAACCATCAGCCAGACCCAAAAAACGATGCTGGCAGGAATCTGCACTTCTGTGCCACATCAACCAACCCTTGGGATCCAAACTGGAAATGTTAAAGGATGAATTCAGCAATAGAGTTTGTAACTCTCTAATCGAAAATGTAGTCGAATTTTCCCAACCTGAATATTCTTCCAAATCAGGGAAGGAAGGAGTATTTAATTTTTTAGAAGTAGCCAATGCAAAGCATGTTGTCTGTGAGATTGTAGAATTCAAAAACAACATATGATTCGGGATGGGACATGCACAGTGCAAAGCCTCAGTGCCTTGTACCTGCCAACTTTTAGAACCCCAAACTGATTTAAGGTCAATGGTTTCCTTCCACAACTCGTAGCCTCCAACAGCCAGCTGGTCTAGAAAGGACTTCGAGTACAATAACTTAGTATCGGTAAGTCTAACTTTGGAAACAGATTTTTCTCTCATTATAAAATAAAATGAAGCGGGATTGGACTGGTTAAAATCAGTAAAATAAGTGTACTTTTTCAAAAATATATTAGAGCTGCCTCTTAAAGGAGCCGGGCAATGCTCCCACTGTGTATAGTTCACAGTATTCCTCCTGGCATTAGTTTTATGCAGGTAGTGATTGCCAAAATGTTGGAAGCAAAACAAATCACCATAATTAGCAGATTCTAAATATAAATCTTCAGCATCAAAGGCAGCATGATATTTCAAATCAGCAAACAAAGCCTCTACGGCCTGAACATCCCAACCATCAGAACGTATGTTTTGTTTAACCACATCCTCCATGTTAACTCTAAGCACATTAGGAACATTAATAACTTCAGTGTGGCCATGGATTTGAAACTTAACAGCATCCCAGACTATCCCATCCAGGACAGGCCAAGCAGTGATGTTAACAAAAGCCTAGTCTCTCTTCACTCTGTGGGCAGAATGTGACGATGAATGTGGAGCCAATGTTCCATTCAGATGTCGAATGCATGTTCTTTCCTCAACATAGTGTCCATTGATAAATCGGAAAAAATAAAACACAAAACCAATTGACATAAAAAGGTAAAGCGTAAAAAGCCCCAACCAAATGTAAGTCCAAGGGGGAATCAACATTTTTTTAAAAACACTTTTGCATAGGCCCTAAGCCTTGTGGGTTTCCCTGAAGTGTGAGAAACAGTGTCAAATGAAAATCTAGATTCTGTTGCTAAACGAGTTTCCAAATCAGGCATCGATAAGTCAGTTGGGTAGGTGTAGTCAGTTTCATCAAGTTGAGTACCAGGTAATGTACTCAACAAAGGGCTAGAAACAGCAGGCATCTCAACGGCCACCTCTGGAGCATGATCGAATCAGTGGCCAATACAGAATTTCTCACCATCGAAGGACATGAGACTGCCGGTGTCATGCTAAGAAGAATCAACCACTCTGTGTATCTTGACATTTTCAATGGAGATATACCTGTTTTCCTTACGACCTGAAAATGGTGGTAAAATGACTGTTCTCGTGCCCTTCACACCAAGCACAGGAACAGGAGCACGGTATGAGGGACCAAATTCCTTCTTGTTATCGATCTTCTCCCGAACCAGTTCTCCAACTTGGGGTAGCCAGCCAACTACCGGGATCTGCAAGGCATCATCCGAAGTGGAGGGCAAATGTTCCTTTGCAAGACTGTCTCTTGTCTTTTGTAGAGTCTGTAAAACATTGCAATGTTCATCTACATCAAAGGAGGCAGCAGCCGCAACCGAGTCTAGACGGTCAAGGTCCGGTACATACATCTTGATACCAAAGAGCATTTCGTATGGGGTCCGCCCACCCAGAGACCTTCTAGGGAGATTATTAAGAGCACGCTGCACGCCATTAAGATGGGCTAGCCAGTTTCTGCCAGTGCCTATAACTCGAGGTGTCAGTGATTGCTTTAAGTCACGGTTCATTCGTTCCACAACACTATTACCCTCAGGTCGGTATGGAGACGAAAACTTGACTTGGGCCCCCATCGAAGCCATGGCATCCCAATACGCCTTAGAGGCGAAAGCAGGACCCTGATCCGAATGGAAGGTACCAAAGGCAAAAATTCCTACAAAGACACGCAAATCCCTTATGACAGTCCGTGAATCAGCGCTGCGATGAGGCCACACCCATACAAAGCGTGTGCATGAATCAACTGCTACTAAGATGTACTTATACGCAGTATCAGAAGAAAAAGGACCGCAGTGATCTAAATAAACACAACCTAATGGTTTATTAGAAATGAACAACTGTGTTTGGGGCGGATGCGTAGCAGTTGAAGGCTTAATCTGCTGGCAAATGTCACATCACATTGAAGGACATAGTCACGCGGCTGTTTGTACAGTCCCCGCCACCAAAAACGTTGTTGTAACTAAGACACAGTGGCTGAAACGCCCGCATGCGCAGACGTAACACCTTCATGGGCCGCTGTGATCAGTGTATATCTGCGATCCGAGTTGGGAATCAATCTCTTCCCAACATCAGGAATTCTCACATAAGGAACCTTATCGGGACTTAAGTGGTATGTGTACTTCGAAGGGAACCCTGTAGGATATTTACCTCCCTTCTCAGTGGCAGCAACAGCTGCCAAGATATCATCATCAATCTTACTTTTGGACCGTGTAACTGCTGCAACTAAATATGTCGATACTGCTGATTTCGCTACTTCATCAGCAAGCGAGTTGCCAACAGCGTGAACTCCTACGCGCTGATGACCGAGAGTATGAATTACAAACACGAGTGGCAACTGCTCTTTAAGATCAGCCACTCGGACCCAGATCATTTGATGTTTTATTGTGCTACCCTTGGAATCAGGAAAATTATTCTGAATCCAATGGAAGAGGTGCTCATTGTAAGACTGGACACAGTAGTAAGAATCACTTACGATTAATGTCGTTACACTAGGATCAGAGTACTCTAATGCAAGAATCAGAGCACGAAGCTCTGCCAATTGTGCGGTGCAGTCCCCTAGAGTCTGCGTGTGCACGACTCTGGACTTGAACTCATCATTCACCATGGCAGCTACCACAATGGCGCATGCAGAAACGTAGGCATGTTTAGAACCATGCGCAACCTGCGCCGAACCATCAGTGTATATGATGCAATGGAAATCCTCCAAAGCCGCATAGCCAAAGGTGCAGGATGACCAAACTCATATTGCAAAAACTCCTGCGACCATAAGGAGGCATCAAAAACAAACGTGACATCCGGAGACATCAATGATACTGCCCATTGTATCCACCGAGGGTGCAAAGCTTTAGAATTAGGTACACTGGCCACACTGGCCTTCGTAACTGCTTCCAAAGCAGGACACGGGGTAACAACCAACATACGTTTTCCCAGTTACAGAGCGCGTTCCTTCAGAATCGCCATCTGTACAGCCGTCAAAACTTTCTCCACAGTGGAAAATCGCATTTCAGCCGAAGTGTACAAGTGTGACTTGTAAGCAATAGGTACTGTGTCTCCTTCATAAAAAGTAAGGTATGTGAAACCCACCATCCCAGGGATGATTCTTATCACCAGGTTGGTGTGGTTATCACGAGTCAATAAGTATTTAGAAGCGAGCAGATAAGCCTGCAGAGATTGCAGTATAGCCGAGTGCTCCGGCAGCCAGTTTGATTTGGTAAAAGTTGGTTGTATCAAAGCATACAAAGACTTGATACGCTGGGCATATTCAGGTATGTATGTCCTTCCGAAATTCAAAAATCCCAGCAAAGACTGTAATTTTTTCAGAGTTGTCGGAGCGCGCAATTGTGCGCATTTCTCCAAGAAGTGAGGAGCTAATCCTCGACCTTCATTGTTCAGCTCGTAGACCAGGAACAACACCGTGTACTCCGCAATGTGCGATTTTGCAAAGTTGAATTTGTAACCGAAGTCTGCAAAGCTACAAATTAAGCAGTCAACTAGACACAGATGCTCCCACAGTTCATCATCTGTGAGATAAATGTCATCCACATACGAACAAGCATCTGGGTCAACTCTCTCTAAGAGAGAGACTATGCGGGCAGCAAACACTCCAGGACTATTTTGTAGCCCATTGGTAAACGTTTGAAATGTTTTTGGACACCGTCGCAAGTAAAGGAGGTCCATTGGGAACTCAGACCATCCAAATGGTGGGCATAAAAACCGTTGGAAATGTCAAGGGTGGTTTTAAACCACTTACGCACGAGACTATCCACTAAAGCAGAGCCGTGAGTATTCTGTACTGCACAGGTACGGCAATGCGAGTTTAAATGCCGGTAATCCAATACCAAACGATATGAACCGTCAGGCTTGGATACAGTAAAAAGAGGGTTATTCATTGGTGACACACAAGTTTCAATCACTCCTCGATATTCCAATTGTTCAAGGATTTCTGCAACGGAAGCCTTAGCTTCGCGTTTTATGGGCTATTGAGTTTGAGGCTGTGGCATAGACCGCAAAGGAATTTTGTGGTGTGGGGAAAACTTATCTCATCCACAGTGTGTACGGTACAGAGCCGGCGTAAGGGCTTTAGCCCACTCTTATGCAAAATTCAGCGCATGCTCCTTCGAGACAGTGTGTGCGAAACTAGGGAGGATTACCTCCTCCCCTCTTGGAGCCGCAAGCACAAAAGGTGGGGGCCAGTCAGCCTCCGCTAACAAAATGTCATAGGTAGTCGTAAGATTCTCCCAAAATACCTCTTCTATGGTACGTTGAATGTCACCTTCAATGAATAAGACTATTTCATAAAGTCTGTCAGGGGGAGCTACTCTAGTGTCAGCTGTCTCCACAACAACATAACGGTCAGTCGCCGTCACCTTCAGTAGTGGGCGCAGGGCCTCTCGCACTATTGTTATCTCCCCTGCGCTGTCCAGCAAGGTCAGAGCCCATGTCTGATTCCGAAGCTGCGTTCTCATTATCTGTGGCATATCTTTGTGCTGTTAAAGCAGCGACTTTCTTTTTCTGAAACTGGGGTCTCTTCGGTGTAGAATCGTCCTGCTTGCCTTTACCATCTTTCGGGCCGGCTGGTCACGTCCTTGCTGACCAGCCCGACCCCTGCCGCCTCCTCCACCACCGGTCGAAAAAGGCCGATGACTCCTGAAAAGAACGAGAAGAGCGTTGATCAGAAACCTGAAAACGATCAGGTGATTTTATCATCGCGCGATTGCGCAAGTCATAAACACGTTCTGTGGGCGCAGGCAATGGAGACGCAGGACGAGACTCCTGTCTCTGTTTTGTTGTTGCTTTCCCTGCTTTTGTTTTTTCGGCCATTTTGTTTTTTGGTCTTGGGCTGGTCGTCACTTTCCGACTTCTGCCCTTGGGGTTGTTTTTTCTCTTTAGTAGATAAAGGCTTGAGACCCCTACTATTGCGGCCCACGGTTTCATAAGCCGCCACAATAATCCTCGCCAACTGCCGGGGTTTGTCAGAATCGGGAATCGCCTGCAAAGCATTGTCAACCTGAAAGTTCACCGCATCCCCCTTGACATTCGCAAGTATGAGATCGGAAACCACATCAAAGGTGCCACAGAGGCGCATACCCAATTCAACCGCAGCCTCAGGTCCGTGCTCATCCTGAACACGTTTAAGGACCGTCGGCAGGACAGTCATAGACGGAGTGCCGTAACACCTCGTGTAGACCGCCGCAAATGTCTTACCCCAGGTCTCACAGTCACCGATTACAGGGGTCAAGTCTTTTGGCAAGCTAATTGTCAGAATCCTATGTTTTTCACCAGGAGACGTGTTAGGAAATACCGCTTCCAGCTGGTCAAACTTCTCGGCAAGCCAGTAAGGAAAATCATCCTTTTCTTGGGGGCGCTTGCCCATCACAGCGTTGACCATAACGGAACTGAGTTTCATTCCGCCCTGTCCGGCAGGAAGCACAGCACCATCCGGGGCCCCGCCCGGGAGATTACGGGTAATGTATTGGACTAACGACCTAATCACGCTAATTGCGACTACATGTAGTCATCTTAACTCAACTACGGTACATGCCCCGTGTTGTGGATGAGGTGTAAATCCAGCCAAAACAGGCCAATTTGCACCCGGAATGGACAAACGACCTAACCTCGGAGCTGCTAAAGTATGGGGTAGGGTGCCATTAAACCAAACTCGATGCTGCCAAGTATCTATAGGAATCTCCTGTGCCCTATATGGTGCATATTCCTGTGGCACAGCCGTGGGAGTGTACGTGTCGAATACACTAGTATCTGCCTTCATAGCTGGGAAGGTGACCCATGAGTAGAAAATCTCATACGGGGAAGCCACCTCTGCCCTCACTACCATGATCACGGCCATGCCATCTTCGGGGACATTATAATTCTGCAAATGATTGCGCACCGCAATGCGGCTATGTTGCGCAATGTCCACAGCGGCCATGGTGACACAGAAAGTAAGAAGTACAAAGTAAACCTTGTAACACAACTGGGTAGTAATTCAAGGAAACCGTTTAGAAAGATTCAAGCTTGAAAGGACCTATGTAAATATAGGTAGGTTTGTCCGACACTACCGTTAACCGGAAACAATAGTGAAGGGGTTAAGGACTGAACAAAGCACTACTCAAGTATGATGTAATAAAACCACCAACGATTGGGCGCCATGTCGCAGGGATTCCGTTCTCATACAGAACTGTGCATAGAGACTTGGAACCTCAGTGAATTAGGGTGTGCCAAAACTCACCTTAGTACCCAAAATCCCCTACCAGACTAGCTACAGTGTCTCATTGGTTATCACAAACTCCCAATGCTTAGACAAACCAGAACATGGACTTAGTACACCTCAGGTAACGTGGAACACATGAACACTCTTTCGTTATACAATCATTCCAATCCAGAACAAGGAGTAAAAGAGGACACGTGCATATTTGAAATGTTTATTCACTAATGCAGTGTTCTCAAACGCAGTATCTTAGCTAGTACAAGCAAACATATTATAAGAAACAAAGTAATCAGCATAGTCACTAGTCCGTAGAACACAAAAGGTGAAAGCATGGTATTATGCTAAAACGAATAGGGTTCAGTAACACCTAATTCTCACCCTCCCTAGCTAGTATATTATATTATATTATATTATATTATATCTAAGAAGGTCTCTTTGGGTTTTAACAGGGCGGCCCCATACCTCAAGATCCTAGTGGTAAGGGATGACATCATCTCCCTCCAGCTCTCTGCATGCAAAGCACCATCAAGTGTGTTTCTATGCTCTTGTGCAAAGCAATATAAAACGCGCCTAAAGCCAGAACTTGGCCGCAGCTGCATGTATGTTATGTCTAGGAACGTGCGAAGATCAGACCTCACAACAACCACTGTGTTGAGATATCCTTGAAGGTTTCTGCACTCACTGTACAGACACAGCTCACCAAGCAAGGCTGATATCAGAGTAACAACATATTATTCTCGCATGAATCAAAACATTCTACTAGGCTCAAAGCTAAAGCAACAGCTATGTGTCGTGTGCAGAAGCAGCAGAAAGGTAAAATGGTGTTTAAACTCCTAATAAGCTCATGATAACTTAACACAGCATATAAGCAATGTATATCTATATGACAATCTGTGCAAGTAGTGTCAACATGTAGTTATAGCTACTTGGATGAACTTTTGTTTAGAACATTGTAGCCTGTGTATGGTGCTTAGATTGCGTTGTATAGGCAGTGCAAAGGTAAATCAATACAGTATTTGTAAAGCGCAAACTACTCACCCCTATGTGTGTGTAGAGCTGGGGATCAAAGCGAGAGGTCTGTGCTGCAAAGTGAGATGGTCTGGCCGCTGCGCCACATCTGTGTGGAGAACACATTTTGGCGAGGGTGCAGTAGTTGGCTTTATAAGGCCCTAAAATAGCGGGCCTAAGTTGTAAGTTATAGGGTGGCTCTAAAAAGAGCCCATGTGTTCATTAGTTGGAGCTACATATAATTGCGGATACACAGCTTCAAGTTATTCAGGAAAACTCTGTTTCCCTGATCTGTGAAGTGTACTCCATCACTTCTGTATATATCTGCCATATCAAAACATTATGTTGTTGTTGTGGATGGATCCCATTTTGTTGTCTCTGTGGTATGCAGATCAACTTTGTTGACTTTTTTCCGTGATTTTTCAATCTGAGGACAAAATTCTTTGGACTATTTCCACTTCTGTCTTTGGCATATATTGGAATATACAAATGCAGTTTGAGGCAAAAGTAACATCAATTGTCCAAAGGTTTCCTTCATAACTAAGCGTGGGCGTAAAATCCCTTTTGTTCGTGGAATTTGCGGATTTTTGGCAAATTCGGGGTCCGCGAATCGCGCGAATTTGCCCAAAAATCCGCAAATTCACAAGCTGCAAACTATTTTGCTTGGTCGCGCTTGAAAAATACAATATCGCGCGCGCGGCGCTGACTTACAGTGATTCTGAGTCCGCCGAGTTGTTTTTCTCCCGGTTTGCGTGTTCTGCGCCATTTTCGATCTTGCTGCGTGATCGCGCAAGAGTTTTTTGAACGCAATTACGTCATTGTGGCTCGCCATCTTGCACAGCGAGAGTTTGACAACGCGAGTATGTCATAAGGGCCCGCGATCACGCACTGCGGGAGTAAACAATGCCGAACACGTAGATGCGGCGCGCAGCTGACTTCCGGCGGGAGATTTGAACAGCTTGCTTTCCCGAAATTGCAAAAATTGCAATTCTGCACAAGAAATCCACCGCAGGAAGCATAAACCTTCTGAAAATGATGACTTTGATCAGAATAACTCCTCAGATTGACATTTGGCTGCACTTTCTGGTGCAAGGAGTCCATTTTTGGGGGAGGGGGGTAGGAGGAAGGAAGTGCCCCAGAGTCTCCAACTTCCTGTTCCTGTCCAGTAGGCTCCTCCCAGTGCTTTGTCCATGTCCTGGTCACTTTTGATTTGGATCTGGAGCTGTAAGGATTACTTTTTGCGGCTGCTGCTGGATATTTGTATTTGAGGACTTTTTGGACTTTGGAGTTTGGATCACTTTTGGACTTGAGATTTTACAAGTACGTTGGTGTTGTTTGTTTGGGGCATTGCAGTTGCTGCAACTACAGTTTTAAAACTTTTTTCACAACTTTGAAACAAAAATTAATGTGGGTAGCCACAGTATCCAGTAGGCCCAGGGTTAGTCATGGGTGCATGATACAACTGTTTCTGTGATTTTTGTTAAACTTAATTCTCATTTATGTCATGGAATTTTAGCTCACTGTTATATGTTCATTTTTTTATTTTATTTTGGCGTGCCTGTAAAGCCACACTAGCCAGTAGGCCCAGGGGTAGTGAGTGGTGCATGGACCAAGTCTTTCTGTGGGGTGTCTTTAATTTAGACATCATTGAGGGCATGGATGGCGTTGGATTGTGGTGATTTTTGTGTGTTTTTCGACTTTTTGGGGTGTTGCTGGGGCCTGGCCATGTGGCAGGGGGTCAAGGGCCCATTTTGAAGCCAGGCAGTGTGTTCTCGCCTGCACCCAGTTTGCCTTGCTTTCTTCTATTAGGTCCAGGGGTACTCAGTGGTGCATTGACCAAGTCTTTCTGTGGGGTGTTTTGAATTTAAACATCATTGAGGGCATGGATGGCATTGGATTGTGGTCATTTTTGTGTGTTTTTTGACTTTTTGGGGTGTTGTTGGGGCCTGGCCATGTGGGTGGGGGCATTTTGAGGCCTGGTCCAGGCAGGGCCTGGCCTTGTGGCTGGGGGTCAAGGGCCCATTTTGAAGCCAGGCAGTGTGCTCAAGCCTGCACCCATTTTGCCTTACTTTCTTCCATTAGGCCCAGGGGTACTCAGGAGTGCATGGACCAAGTCTTTCTGTGGGGTGTCTTGAATTTAAACATCATTGAGGGCATGGATGGCATTGGATTGTGGTGATTTGTGTGTGTTTTTTTACTTTTTGGGGTGTTCTGGGGCCTGGCCATGTGGGTGGGGGCCATTTTGAGGCCTGGTCCAGGCAGGCCTGGCCATGTGGCTGGGGGTCAAGGGCCCATTTTGAAGCCAGACAGTGTGCTCAGGCCTGCACCCAGTTTGCCTTGCTTTCTTCCATTAGGCCCAGGGGTACTCAGTGGTGCATGGACCAAATCTTTCTGTGGGGTGTCTTGAATTTAAACATCATTGAGGGCATGGATGGCATTGGATTGTGATGATTTTTGTGTGTGTTTTCAACTTTTTGGGTGTTGTTGGGGCCTGGCCATGTGGGTGGGGGCCGTTCTGAGGCCTGGTCCAGGTAGGGCCTGGCCATGGGGCTGGGGGTCAAGGGCCCATTTTTAAGCCAGACAGTGTTCTCAGGCCTGCACCCAGTTTGCCTTGCTTTCTTCCATTAGGCCCAGGGGTACTCAGTGGTGCATGGACCAAGTCTTTCTGTGGGGTGTCTTGAATTTAAACATCATTGAGGGCATGGATGGCATTGGATTGTGGTAATTTATGTGTGTTTTTCGACTTTTTGGGGTGTTGTTGGGGCCTGGCCATGTGGGTGGGGGCCATTTTGAGTCCTGGCCCAGGCAGACCTGGCTATGTGGCTGGGAGTCAAGGGCCCATTTTGAAGCCAGGCAATGTGCTCAGGCCGGCACCCAGTTTGCCTTGCTTTCTTCCATTAGGCCCAGGGGTACACAGTGGTGCATGGACCACGTCTTTCTGTGGGGTGTCTTGAATTTAAACATCATTGAGGGCATGGATGGCATTGGATTGTGGTGAATTTTGTGTGTTTTTTGACTTTTTGGGGTGTTTAACTGATGTTACTTTGGCTTCCATTGCTTTTAGGTGCACAAGAGAACCACCAGTGCCAGGAAGAAGTCCTGCAGCGGTGTGTGCAGCACAACGTCACGTGTGGCCACAGAAAAGACAACTCTGCAACTCGTGCAACTGCGGCCTGCGGTTCTGACATCTGAAGAAGATGGGCCCAAAGAAAGGTGGCCGTAGCGCCTCAGCAAAAAAAGTTGCCAGTGCCACTGCCAGTAAGAAGGAGCAGAAGAAGCAAGTGGCACCACCTACCAAGGAGACTGGTGTGCCCACCGATACCTTTTTTAAGAAAAAAGAACTACGCCTGCAGCAGAAGCGGTGTCCGCCGGGGACCAAGCTAGAAGCAGCACCTCCACTTCATTGGGCTCAGTGCCACCACGCCGGTACACAGACAAAATATCGATTTTTAAATATCGATACACAAAAATATCGAAGGTAAATAATATCGACAGTCTAAATATCGATATTGGTATGATATCAGTAATATCGAAGTTGTAAATATCGATGTTAATAATATCGAAATTAATAACTTTGATGTTACTAATATCAATTTTTAAATACATTTAGTGTATATTATATTGTATTTATTATGTTTTATTATTTATTTTTAATGTTATTTTATTAAATATTGTCTTTTACTACTGTAGCGGGTTGTGGGTTTATAGGGGAATAGGGTGGGAAGTAATTTAATTATGTTAAATTAATTATTAATTATTAGGAATTATTAATTAATTAATTGAGAATTAATTTTAAATTATTTTTAATTAATTTATTAATTGATAAATATGTTCTGTAGCGGGGTATGGGTTTATAGGGGAATAGGGTGGGAAGTAATTTAATAATAATTAATTAATTGATATATGTTTGTACATATTTTAATTAATAATTAATTGGTAATTAATTTCTAATAATTACTTGATTAATTATTATAATTTTTTTCATATTTATGATGATTAATTAGTTGGTAATGAATTATTATTAATTATTTAATTAAATTAATTATAGTAATTTTTATATATTATTTATTGTTATTCTTAATTAATTAATTGTGCAAAATAATATTAATTTTTAAATTAAATTAATTACAGCAAATGTGCTAATATATTTACTTTATTGTTATTGTTAATGAATAATTAATTGGTAATTAAATAATATTAATTAATTTTGGGTACAGGGGTATTTTTAGGGTTCAGGGTCAGTTTTCAGTTCATGGGTACAGGGGTATTTTTAGGGTTCAGGGTCAGTTTTCAGTTCATGGGTAAAGGGGTATTTTTAGGGTTCAGGGTCCGTTTTCAGTTTTTGGGTAAAGGGGTATTTTAGGGTTCAGGGTCAGTTTTCAGTTTTTGGGTAAAGGGGTATTTTTAGGGTTCAGGGTCAGTTTTCAGTTTTTGGGTTAAGGGGTATTTTTAGGGTTCAGGGTCAGTTTTCAGTTTTTGGGTAAAGGGGTATTTTTAGGGTTCAGGGTCAGTTTTCAGTTCATGGGTAAAGGGGTATTTTTAGGGTTCTGGGTCAGTTTTGGGTTTTTGGGGTACAGTCGTACAGGGTAAAAATTAAATAAATTTAAATTAAATCAATTAAATGAAATTACAAAATATAAAATTACATTAAATTATTACGTTTTTAATTTATTTTAAATGTATATGTATTAGTTTTAATTTTTTAATTATGTTTAAATATTTTTATTTAATATTTGTAACATTATATGTATTTTATCATTATTTTAACATTATTATTAATACATTTAAAAAAACGATATTTTTTATTTCGATATTTTTGTACTACGATATTATTTTTTCGATATTTTTGTACTTACCTTGTTAGGGATAGGATTCCGATATTTTTGACTTCGATATTTTTGTCCCGATATTTTTGTATGTCGATATTTTTAATTTCGATATTTAGTCAGACATTCCACCACGCCAAGTTAGGTCCAAGACCATGAGTGCTGCTGAGGCAGCCACTTTACTTTCTCAATCACCATCGACCAGTGATGTTGGCTCATCACAAGAAAGTACCATCCAATCAACGCCGGGTGTAACTCAGCTGACGAGTGTTCAACAACCACAGTCACAACGACAACCACAGGTGCGACTAGTACAAGCGCAAGTACATGGGCAAGGAGAGGCACAAGTAGAGGCGCAAGGAGAGGCGCAAGGGGAGGCGCAAGTAGAGGCACATGGAGAGGTGCATGGAGAGGTGTAACTAGAGGTTCATGGAGCGGCACAACTGCCTACAACGCTTGTTCCTCCAGAAGTAGGGGCACAACAGGAAATTGATATTCAAGCGTTATCATCCGAGGAAGCCACTCCTCCTGATGATGATCCATTGTCTTCCAGATCCCCAGCAAGAAAAATGTCAAGGAGGGCTACTACTACTACTACTACAAGTTCTTCTTCAAGCCCCTTAATTCTGATGATCTTGATCTGGATTGGAACCCAGCAATGCAGTCTGAGAGTGAGTCACGCCATGAGCCGACAAAGGTAGCTAAGCCTAAAAGGAAGGTTCCCGCAAGGCTTCGACTTATGGGTGATGACGACGAGCAAGAAGTGGTGTCTTCTGCTGTTGATGAACAGCCAGACGATGACCCAGTCATCACAGTCGTCACTCCAGCCCCAGCGGGCATGCAGCAGACAGACATTTTCACCCTATCCCAAATGGCTGCTGAGCGGGATGTGGGCGACGTGGCATTGGTACCCCCACCAATGCAGTTAACTACAACACCAACACGACCTACAGCTTCCATATTTTTTAGTCAGAAGGGCCGGCAGGGACCTCCATCCAGCTCAACCTCAAGTAGTGGTGCTGTAGGTGAACAACAGAAATTAATTCAGCCACGCCCATCCTCCACTTCACCTGGCATTGAAAGTCAAAGTAGCACCTCCACCACCAGCAGACATCACCAGTCCCCAGTTTGGGACTTCTTTACTGTTATCGAAAAGGCGGAAAACATGGTAGTTTGTTCGATTTGTAAAGTATTAGTTAGTCGGGGTAAGCTTGGTACCAACTATGGTACCGGAGGCCAGAGAGGTCATCTAAAAAAACACCACACTATCCAGGGGGATGCGCACATAAGGAACATCCGGGAAGCCCAAAGTAGAACTGATCCAAATGTATCCATTCACATTGCATCTGATGCTGACGAGGGGCTGATTGTGCAGGGGGGAAGTCAAGAACCAACTGACATTTTTTATGGTACACCCAATACCCCTGGCAGCAGCATTGCAGTGGTAGCACCCACACCCTCTACCCCTGCAACATGTATGAGGCACACTAAGAGTCTGGGAGAGACACCAATGCAAAAAAGTACATCACTGGGCCTAACTGGTTTGAAGAAGTCATCATCATCATCACGTAAAATGGTCCAGCCCACCATTAGCAGAATGTTTTGATTGGAGGCGCCATTTGAACGCAACCACCCAACGGTACATCTGTATAACGCAAAGCTGGCTAAAATGCTAGCGCTGGACCTTCTCCCTTTTTCTTTCGTGGAAGGGGTGGGTTTTCTAGAATTTGTGGCAACAGTCTGCCCTAAATGGAAGGTTCCTAGCCGGTCCTATTTTGCCAGAGTTGCGGTTCTAGCACTACATCAAGATGTGCTGGAGGTGATTGGGGCAGCTTTGCAGAAGATTGCTGGTCACACTATCCACTTGACAACAGACATGTGGACCAGTTGCCAAGCCCTGGATTACATGTGCATCACTGCACACTGGGTCTCTTTTGCAGGGGTTAGAGACAAGACAAATGCAGATGTTGACCCGGACACAGTTTTTCAAGCTACTCGGAAACATGCAACATTAGCCATGTTTGCCATGGAGAAAACTCATACTGCACCTAATTTTTTGGACAAGTTTGACAGGAAGGTCTCTGAATGGCTGCATCCAAGAAATCGCATTGTTGGTTATGTTTCCACGGATAATGGTGGTAATATAGTTAAGGTCATGCAGCAAGATGGCTATTTCAGAGTGCCGTGTTTGGCGCACAGTATTAACATCGTGGTGCAAGATTTCTTGAAAAAAGGAAACACAGTCAGCAAGTTACTGACCACCTGCCGAAGAATCTGCACACATTTCAGCCATTCTTTTAAGGCCCGGAAGGAGCTGAGGAGCATTCAACATGAACGTAGACTGCCAGTCAAAGGACTCATCCAGGAGGTGGCAACACGTTGGAACTCAACCTTTTACATGCTTGAGCGTCTGTCTGAGCAGTGGGGCGTAATAAATGATTATGTCTATAAACTGGGTTCTACTATGAAAGACATGAGGCTAGAGTTGGAGGAATGGAAGCTAGTTGCAAGCCTGACAGACATGCTTCATCCTTTTGAGGTCTTCACGCATGAAGTCAGCAGGGAGGACTGTTCTTTAGGCAAAGCTATCCCATTGTTGGTCATGCTAGAGCACCAACTGAAGGCGGTGTCTTCAACGTTCCGAGATGATGCTGAAAAGCAAGATGCATATCAGTTGGCGGAGAGGTTATTAAGCCGCCTAGTTGCCAATGAAAGGCTTAAAAACATACATACGAACAACATTACATTTGTGCCACTATTCTGGATCCACGGTACAAAAAGGCAGTGGCCAGCAAAGCATTCATTCCTTTTGATGAAGCAGATGTTTCAAAGTACAAACATTGGCTAGCTGTGTCAGCCACTCGGTTCGAAAAAGAGCAGCAGAAAATTCAAGGACCGGCAGAAGTACAACTGAATCAGCAGGCCATCCGGCGTCATGTTCCACTTCTGAATCTGTGGCCGAAGGGAGTCACTTTCCCTCACAGGTGTTAACGACACCAGCAGCAACCGTATCATCATCCTCACCTGCACCAGGCCCAGCCATAATATTGTCGGAAGCGGATTGGCTAACTCATCAAAGGTTTGCTCGTTCCAGTGCTGCAAAGGCCACAGATGGTACGCAAAGTGGAGCAACCGTGGAGAACCTTGAGTCGATGGTGCAGACCTATCTGGATGACCCAACAGAGGTCTTTGTTAATCAGAACCCATTGCTGTATTGGTATAGGAAAAGGCCTCTATGGCCACTTTTTTCAGCTTACAACTAGACCAAGCAAGAAATCGCCCCAAAAAACGTTTTGAACTTATCAAAACACAATCTAAGGAGGCACCTCAACGTCCACAAGACAGATCTGGCCCACAACCAAACTGTGAAGAATTCTCAGCCTTCTTCACTATGAAGACTGACACCATCAAAAGGGACCTCTTAATTGATCTTACCTTACATTCAAGACCACACACAAAGACCACCCCAGCATCTCTAATTGCCCCTCTTCAATTGCTCCACCTAAACCTAACCTTAAAAATTACGCAGCCTGGTCCTCCTTCGCCATCTACTCTGAAGAAAACATAGGCAAAATACTCAGTGCCCTGAAACCGGCTAATCACTTCACTGATCCTCTCCCCCCAAATGTTGTCAAAGACCTAACTCCACTCCTTCTACCTCTCTGGTCCAAGATCATAAATAGCTCAGTTCAACAAGGTTGCATCCCAGACACCCTCAAAGTAGGTCAGGTAACACCCATTCTAAAGAAGACCACGGCTGACCCTACGGTCCTAAACAACTATCGCCCTATTTCAAATATTCCGACGTTGGCCAAACTTTTGGAAAAATGTGTTCACCTACAACTAATGAGGCATTTTGATCACTTTGACCTCCTTAACAAACATCAATCAGGCTTCCGTGCAGGTCATAGCATTGAATCAGCCATGACCCACATAATTGATGACGCATTGCAAATACTCGATCAAAATGGATCCTGCTTACTCATCCTGCTAGACCTCTCATCAGCTTTTGATACGGTTAAACATGAGAACTTGTTAGACCTCTTGGAACACATAATGGGTTTGTCAGGAGCTGTACTAAACTGGTTTACCTCATTTCTTCAAAATCGGACACAACAATTCAAAGTCAACAACTCCCTGTCTAAGCCCGTCCCAGTAACCTTGGGAGTCCCGCAAGGGTCCTCACTATCACCGACATTGTTTAATCTGTTCATGGAACCACTCACCGAAATTCTACAAGCATCTAACGTGCAATACCACATGTACGCCGACGATACACAACTATACCTTAAGATTCACACCTTAGAGGACATCAAACTGTTTAATACAACGCTTAGGAATACCCAAACCTGGCTGGCAGAAAGTTATCTCAAATTGAATGCCCTAAAAACCGAATTCTTGCTTATAGCTCCACTCGCCCAAGTCCCCAAAATGCAAGAATGGATTAAACATCTTACAGCATTCAACGTTCAACCGACCATCGTGGACTCAGCAAAGTCACTAGGAATTACGCTGGACAGTAACCTCAATATGCAAAAACACATCAGCAATGCCACAAAGGGAGCAAACTTCCAGTTAATCACACTGAGGAAACTGAAACCCTTCCTACCACACAATGACTTCAAGCTGGCAGTACAAGCTCTAGTTATACCGAGAGTGGAATACAGGTGTGTATCTCTTTGCGGCCTACCCAAAGCATCAACGGCACAGTTAAGAGCATCAATCAACGCAGCAGCGAGACTCATCAATGGCTCTAAAAAAAGCGCACACATCTCCCCGGACCTACAATCCTTGAACTGGCTACCTCTGGAAGCCAGAATTCACATGAAAATAGCATTTATGACACACAAAGCCATGCATCACAATGCACCTTGCTATCTGGCGCAGAAACTGATAATATCTGGTGGGATCAGATCATCAAGAAGTGCAAGTAACCTACTTCTGAAACCACAAAAATTCAACAAGAAGAAAACATATAACCGATCCTTCTCTGGGATGGCACCCAGGATATGGAATGCCTTACCCCCAAAAACCAGACTTAACCCCTCCACAGCTTCTTTCAAAAAAGAAGTAAAATCTATACTCATGGCCAAATTCACCTGAAATAAGGTCCACTGAAATTCCGGGACCAACCGCACACCTGAGTATGACAAAGAACCTTCTAAACAACCTATACATCTTAACTTTTGTATCTCGCACTCTACGAGAGAGATTTGGCGTTGCACCGATCTATCCTTGCTTTCCACAAAATGTTGTATATATGTGCCTTAATTTACACTCATGTGATGTATATGTAACCTCTATTGTCTGTACAGCGCTCTGATATCCGCCAGGATCTTGTTCGCGCTATAGAAAACTTTCAAATAAATAAATAAATAAATAAACCTGGCTCTAAATTATTTGAACATGTTTTCGTGGCTGCTGGTGCCATTGTTACTTCAAAAAGGACCCGTCTCTCACCCAAAAATGTGGAGAGGTTAACACTGATCTAGATGAATCAGCACTTCATACCACCAGATTACAAAATACGTGAATGCACGCAGGAAGAAGAGGACACCGACTTAGGTGACGGAAGTTCTTCTCTGTTAGCTGACCTACTCCCGTCTCAATTCATAGAGTTTGAGGACAAGCTCTACTTCCCTGACACCGAGGCCTGAAAATTACTTCCTTTTTTTTCGTCCTTATCCACTTTTTCATTCCTGTCTGTCTTTCTTTGTTTTGCAACTTTTACTACAACAAAACTCTCACAACAAGTCCATCAGCAGCACTGTCTTCATCTTATTTTACTTATTGATTTGAAGGTGCCGCAGTCTGCATTCCTGAGGTTCACAAGTTCACAACTCAATCATGCTCCTCTATACTCCTCCTCCAGACTCCACCTATCCATTTCCCTCAAGGCAGATGGATGGATTACGAAGAATAAAGAAACTTTGTTTTCATAGACGAGTCCCCTCAAGTGGGTCTGAAATTACTGACTGACTACATGCTTGCTGATTGCTGACAGAGTTACTTCTGAAATTGACAGGAGAGGCTGCCCTGTGGGCCCTCACTTTCCGAAGAAGATGCGGACAAAAAGTAGAACAGGTAATGAATAATTGAGTAGATGGCATGCAGTGGACAGCAATTGTAAATTGTAAATTGATACTTGTATAGCGCGCTACTCACCCGCAAGGGTCTCAAGGCACTTGTACGAATACCGCTGTGGAACCCATCCTGGCATTCCCTGTGAGGCGTCCACTCCTGGGCACGCCCAAGGTGGAAGCCAGGCATCCTTAGCGTTGTGGGGGCCGTTGTGGAGATTAAGCAAGCTATTGCCCAGAGTTGCAGATTGGGACTCCATGATTGGAATAGGCACCGAGGCGAGAATTATCAGGTCCGTGGAATTTTGAGCCCAAGATCCGCCGAGGTGGCCGCCGAGGCGGGGAATTGAACCCTGGTCCCGGGCTAGACCTCTGCATCAGGGTCTGCCACTCTAATCATTGAGCCACACTTCTCCAATGGCTGTCTGGCTCTGATGAAACCAATTGCTGTTTGTTTTTTGTCCATGAAATGAATCATATGTCTTGTCTTAGTTATCATTTAATCTTTTACACAGTAATTGTAACTCATGTTTACTACTCTGTTTTTTTTAACTTGTTTAATTCAAATTGTACTTTAAATTCAGGGGCCACTATGTTGCATTTTACAATATGCAAAATATCCTTGGAGTGGACTCACTTGCCAATATACCATGATGATTGATTAAATAATATATCTTTTTTCTTTAAAGTCACTCACTGGGATGGATGGATCATCAGTGTCTGTTTACGGAAGAACTATGGCCAAATTGTGAGTTGCAAACAGGTAAACCAGTCTACAACAACTACTACAGCAGAACTACATGTCTGTCTATTCGTGGTATGTAGTGGTCGAGGGCGAGGCAGTGTACTGTTGTTGGTATGCCAGGCAGAGTCTACTCCAGACAGGAGTTCATGTAAAATTGGGGCTATGTGGCTTGCTGCATACAATTAGATATGCTTTGTCTGTCTGACAAAGAGCCTAGGTATGCTACATCAGGTTGCTTCACTAAGTGGTGCCTGCCTTGACCGTCTGCATGGCACTGCCTCAAGCTTGGGCCAAACATCCGTTATGTTTGCGAAATTTGCTGTTTTTTCGTTTTTTTCGCGAATCTCGCGAAATTACTGAAAAATCGCAAATTCTTGAGCGGAACGATGCAGGCTCGTTCATAATGATGTTGGCAAGGTTTTAGGGGGGTTTGGCATTCTTTGGTCTAGAATTGGCAGAATTTTGGCCTTTTTTGGTGTTTTGCGGGCACGTGTGTTTGGGTGAAACCTTAGTGAAAACTAGTCGTAGACCTTCTTCTTCTTCTTCAAAGAGCGCAGTGGTTCGATTTTGTTCTGCCTTGCTGAGATTCTTGGGATACGCTGGAACAAGTGTCCAGGTAAGTTTCAAGAGGATCGAAGTAGTGGAAGTGCTGAAAACAGCAATTTTTTGTGAACAGCGCAATTTGTCATGTTTTGAATATACCAGTATTGCATGTTTTTGGGGGGCTGTTTGGGGGTGTTCTAGATTTGTGGGGGTGGGTCGGGGGTCTTGGAGCACTGCTGGGAAGGTATAATTTTGATTGCAAGTGGTTTGAAGAAAATCCATGGTGGAAAAAGGGGATTTGGGCCTAGTTGCAGACAGCGTTTTGGCACAATTTAAACTGAGGCCTAGCAGTTTTGCGTGTTTTTCGGGGGCTGTTTTGGGGGTTCTAGGTTTTTGGGGGTGGGTTTGGGGGTCTGGGAGCACTGCTGGGATAGTATAATTTTGATTGCAAGTGGTTTGAAGAAAATCCATGGCGGGAAAGGGGAGTTAGGGCCTAGCTGCAGAGTGCGTTTGGAGTGATTTTGACTGGTAGGCCGCAAATTTTCGAAGTGTCTCATTTTCCATTTTTGCTTTTGGCCTGTTTGGGGGTGTTCTGCTTTTTTGCTGGTGGGTTGAGGGGTCTGGGGGCATTGCTGGGAAGCTCTAATATCGGATGCAAGTGTTTTGGATAAAATCCATGGTGAATACGTTTTTCAGTTTTTGCTCACTTGCTTGTTTTTGGGGGGCTGTTTGGGGGGTTCTAGGTTTTTGGGGATGGGTTTGGGGGTCTGGGAGCACTGCTGGGATAGTATAATTTTGATTGCAAGTGGTTTGAAGAAAATCCATGGTGGAAAAGGGGGGGTTGGGCCTAGTTGCAGAGTGCTTTTTGGCACGATTTGAAGTTAGGGTTCAACTTGGTAGCAGTGTTGCATGTTTTTAGGGGGCTACTTGGGGGTGTTCTACATTTTGCTGACTGGGTTCAGGGGTCTGGGAGCACTCCTGGGAATGTCTAATTCTGTTTGCAATTTTTTTAAAAAAAATCCATGGTGGATCCGCAGAATTCAACCATAGTTACTATTACTATCCTTGTAAAGGAGAACCAGGTTACGCACTTTTGAAGTGATGATTGTATATAATAATACATTAATAATGTCAGCTCTGAAAACTGAAAGTGTTATTTTTGCACTACACAGCGTACCTTAGATTTTTTTAACTGGTTCACTTCCTATTTTTTCCATCTAAAATTACAGGACAGCTTTTACCATGTGCCATGGAACAAACGATGAACTCAGACGCAATCCGCAATTACTCACCAGGCAGCCAGTGGACAGTGTGTCTGGTCACCAATATTGATCGACTGAGCGTAAGATGGAATGGAGGAGTATATCGCGAATAAGAGGAATGGCTGGATGCATGCAACTTCACCAATTCAACAGGGCAACTACAAGATAAAGTTACAGTATTCTCTCTTAACTTCTCCTTATCTTTTAAATGTTATTGTTGTAAACTTGAACTTCTATGAATGTGACTAGGTGCGCTTCTTTGTTCTCTGCTTCAAAGTCAGCTCTCCAGCTATTTCATACGTTTCTTTGCTATTTTTATAACTAACTTAATGTACTAATAATAAGTGTTTATTCTCTATGAGGGCAGAAAGTTAAGTGAAATTGCGTAATTAATGCAGCCCTGTACTAGTGTCAATGTCAAATTGTTTCCTCATACTTACTAATAAGATGTAGTAAGTACAACTTTTCAGTAACCTAACCATCCGTTTAGCAAACAACTTCATGCATGCAGTAGTGCACTACCTTTATGTCCCTTAAAAGATTTAAGGATATCTTTGAATCCAAACATTTATTTCTCTTCATTTGTTGTTTATCCATGCAGTGTTTTTTTTCTTCTCTCCACAAACCTTTTCCCAAAAAACCCCATTCCCATCCAATCTTCAAAAACCCTAACCCTCTTCCCCCGGGCTGTGTGGTTTTTCATTGAGGTATGACAAAATGACAACAAGAAATTTCACACAGTTGCAGGGGAGGATAATGTCTAAGCAACAGAAAAATGTTGGAAAATAGAATTTCATGTGCGACATCGTGGATTGAGCATCAAACATCATGCTCGTACACATGACAAATCAAATGGTTAATTCTTATGTTTAAGTATCCTTTGCCTTCATAATATTTCTTATAGTAGCCATAGTCCAAGAAACTAGTACTTATATTTAGAATACTGCTTAGGCTACAATTTATGGCACTGTTCTGTAGCATACTATCTATTGTACTGTTTCTAATGCTACGCTCAGGCCACTCAATGTTTCATTTCCTTTTTTTCATATGCTGCTACTGCCAGTGTGTACCACTACTACTACCAGCACAACGATGATATTTCATCCGTTGAGGATTCAAGTCAACAACCAACCTTATTCACCATTTGCCATGCAGGCAGCCCTGTGGCTACCCCTATTTTCAAACATGAATCACAGGTAAGATAAGCATTTTGGAGAGGTAGAATAATGGGCTAGGACTGGGAGGAGAGCAGAGACTGCCAGTACTACTAGTAAAGTACTAGTAGGGCTACTGAATTCACTAACTCGGTTACTGGCACTTTGGTAAATTTCAGGACTAGATGTTTCATTCATGCTAGTAAGTTGGAAGAAACCAAACGTCCAGTAACCACCGCCCACCCCCACACAAAATAATATGAACGCATATACTATGTTTTGGTATGAAAAATAATTATTAAGAACTATATTGATGTAGTCACAAAAAAAAACAATTAACCCAACTTACCCTCCTGCCTAACCCCAACCAATGTCCAAAAGTCCAAAAGTCCCCTTTCCCAAACACCCAATTCCCACCCCCCAACAGTCTTTAAAAAAGGGGCAAGGGACAGTCACTTCCTCTGGTGGCGTAGTGTGAACAGCTGTTCCTGCACGTCCCGCAGCTCTTTGCGGAAGTCCCTAAGCTGGCGCTGATGTTTTTCGACCAACCGTTCCAGGTAGTCCACTCTTTTACGGAGGCGGCGCTGAAGTACCATCCAGGCTCTGGGGGGGGGGGCAGCTGATTGTGTTGCTGCTGTGCGGCGTCGGCGGGAGCCTGTCGGGCCACGGCTCCGTTTGGCTGGAGGCTTCTGGCTGGTGGACACGGGGGCACTGGAGGAGGATGCAGTGGTTGCTGTCTCCTCCTCCTGCCCCCGAGCCCACAGCCGCCGATACTCGGCACAAATATCCTCCAGCTTACGGGCCCTAGCCTGGACAGCCATCTCCTTTCTGGTGAGATTTTTCGGAGTAGCATCTATATGAAGAAAGAAAGAAAAATACTGTAGCCAATAGTCTTTAACATAAATTCAAAATAATTCAACGGAAAGTTGACTATCAGTAACACCAGCAAGTAGCAAACACAGTATAACATTTTGGCATGTATATTTCCGCCGTCTTTGTAGGCCTAGGACATTACTGGGAGTTTCAGGAATTCCACTAGCAAGACTATGGATGGACTCACTACTACATACATAGTCAGAGAGTACTAAAAAAAGTCTTCTGTTTTTTTCTCTTGTTTTGCAAAAGAAATTACTGGTACGTGAACTTGTGGTAGCCGGCATGGCAGCTCACTCAGCTTGCACCCAAGAAAAACAGACACAAGCCATCATGGCGCAGACTTGCAGTACTTTAAGCAGTACATGCAGGTGGGGATGGGAAACTCTTACTTTTCTATAGGGGTGGCACTGCCCCTGGCCATACTCCGTTACATCAAGGGCTACTGCTCAATGTAATGATATCTTTCGCAATGCCCCCCCCGGGCCTTGACTATTTCAAAAGAAGAATGAAGATTATTCAATTCTGATCATATATCATTATCCTGCCGATCACATGATCTTTGGTTATATGATGGATGACTTTAGGTGCTTTGTTTTGATAGATTGAGTGAACTACAGCGATAGTCCACCCATGACACAGCTGAAATAAAATTATTAACATAGGGAGTGAGTGTGGTAACCATAATTGCCGGAGGAAGGGACTTGACTTGATATAAAGTTGTCAACTATACAATACATACACAATAAATGCTGTGCTTGCAAAGTAAAGTACTGTACTGTTAGTCAAGGCAGGGAGTATTTGTGAACAATCACAAATTCTAGTATTTGGATTTCCTCAGCTTTGCTACTCTGGCACGGACATGCTGTTCAAAGTAACAATATTCATCCACTCTGTGTCTGCTCTACTACATCATACACCTCTGCTATCGATGAGGAAAAAGAAGATAACATACAGGCTTCCAAAGTATGTCTATCATTCTTCTTAATGTCTCAAATGTACCAAGTTTTCTTTTTCTCAATAACCAACTAACACCCTTTTCACTATATTTTGGAAACCACCGTCTTCTTCTCTTGACTTGCATTCAAAAACACTATTCTTTACAGTCATAAATGTTAAGACTCGCTCGTCCTTCGTTTCACCCTTCTTTCACTTTTCGTTCTTCACATCCCTAAAGTACATCTGATATGACTTGGCTTCAAGATAAAAGTTTGCCAGCTGAGTTGAAGTCAAATAGAGGGGCCCATTGCTTACCCGAGAAGTACCACCCCTAATGCTATTACAAGTCAAGGTTGACTGTCTTCTCCGTGATAGCCAAAAAAGTAGTTCTAAATTAGTAACTGTTCTTAACAGTACAGTGTACTTATAATAATATAATAATAATACATTTCTTTATTCGGTATTTCGTAGTAGAAATCCATAAAAGCAATGTTATCCATATTATTACAGAAGATAAAAAACTATTTTTAGAGTAAAAATCTGAGGAAGAATGGTTAAAAATGAATCACTTCTCATTACATTAAGTTCATTGCACTGTGTTATGAGCATCTTCCTCACAAATTATTTCTGTGTTTAAAAATACATTTCAGAAAATTAACAACATGGTAACAGGTAGCTTCAGAGCCTAGAAGTTGAAGGCGCAACATGGCAGGGCGGCACTGTCTAGAACCCCACAGTTTCAGCAATGGTAGCAGCCAGATTCTGTGATGAGGATGATAATACTTCCAGAACAGTACTGTATGTATAATAGTCTGGGCTGATGTGTCATCGCAGGGGCAGTGACCTAACGTTTGCTCCCAAGTATTTCTCATGGGGAAAGCTACAAACCGGTGGAATAGGTTTAATCTGAATCTGGTTAGTAGAAAACGGTCAAAAATGCCAATTTCAAGCGTTAGATAGAGCTGAATTGTGGCGGTGGACTGAACCATAATTGCGTGATGGACAGAAGGTTTCCCTATTTCGCTAACGAGCCTTAGTCCATCTAAATGGCTCAGAGCCATTTCTTTCAGATCCTTCTTGGATATCTCGCTGATCTTTGCTGGTGTGATGTAGTATCCCTCTAAGCCTAAATCAGTGAGAAAGTTTCTAATATAGGCAAGCCATTTTATTTTTCTGTAATGATTTAGTGCCATTGAATCTGCCACAATCCCTTTAGTTAACATATTTTTGTCGGAGGTCCATATGCGCCGCCAGAGTAGCAATGGTTGGATTTTTGCCAAGTCCGCTATATGTGGTATACCTAATTCAATGTGGGATGCGTATGTAGGAATTCGCCTTGGTGCCACCTGAAGGAATCTTAAAAAAGAGTTTTCTGCCACCTGTAGAGCACTGACGTCCACATGCCCCCAGACGCCAGCCCCATACAAGGCTGCTGTCTGGCATTTAGCATTGTAGATTTTCAGTAGTTCCACTGGCGACCGTGTGCCCAGTTTTTGTGAGAAAGCCATCAGGGCTGCTATTGCCCTCTTAAGAGAATGCTTTCTGGCCTCGACTGCCGCTTTCCAGTTCAGTTTCTCATCTATTGTGATACCTAAGTAGGGGTACTGGGCCGTCAATTCAAGCTTTTGGTTATTAAGGGATATGTTCCTGGGCCGTTTTTTCCCTTTACCTGCCACCATTACAAAGGTCTTCTTAATATTGATGTGGAGGTCGAGGCTGCCCATAAAGTCCGCGTACCTGGACAGCGCCTTTTGTAACTCGCGCGGAGTACGGGCCAGAATGACGGCGGCTTCTGCATAGAGGAGAGCGGGAATCGGGCGTTGTTTTTCCAGCGGGAGGTCCTGGGCTCCCCTTAAAAGCTCTGTCTCCAAGCTGTTTGTATATAAGTAGAATAAAAAGGGGGCCAGGACACATCCCTGCCTGACTCCACGCTCTACTCCAAAAGGTGCAGTCAACTCGCCCCTTAAACCAAAACGGATTCTCGCGGAGGCCTTGGAATATAATTCCCTCAGAAAGCCTAAGAGTGAGGGGTCCGCTCCCATTTGTGACAGTACTAACCAGAGTTTTGAGTGGGACACGCAGTCAAAAGCTGCGGACAGGTCCACATACACCATATAGAGGTTGTCTTGTTTTGCGTGAATGTATTTTCCCAGGATCATTGACAAGTTTAGGGCCTGCTCTACTGTACCAAAACCTTCCCGGAAACCAAATTGTAAATCGGATAATACACTCTTTTCCTCTGCCCACTGCTGGAGTCGCTCGAGGATGGCCCTGCCAGCTACCTTGCCCAGCGAGTCCAGCAGTGAGATGGGGCGATAGCAAGTAGGCTCCTGGCGGTCTCCTTTTTTAAAAATGGGGACCATGATGGACTTAGTCCAGGATTCCAGGAGCCCCTCTTTTGCGGCTGCCGCACACACCCTAGTAAGTATAGGGGCCCAAAGGTCCGTGTTGTATTTAAAGATGTCCACCGGGACTCCATCAGGGCCCGGAGCTTTTCCATTTTTACTTAATTTTAGGGCCAAAAGGACCTCAGAAATATCAAATTCTATTAAAATGGGGTAGACGACAACTGGATGAATTACGTCTTCACTTGCTAAATGTGTTTTTTTCTGGAAGATTTTTGAGAAATGGGAAACCCAAGCTCCTTCTTCTGTGGCCACTTCTATTTTTGGAAGGTTATCATCAGCTAAAAATGGGGACTTTACTACTCTCCACAAAGCCTCGCTGTTTTTGTTTAGGGCGCTTTTATGTAGTTCGTCCCACAGGGCCTGTTTTAGTTCAGCCTTTCTCTGGTTTCGCACAGACAGGTATTCTTTTCTAAGTCTGGCAATTAGCTGTGGTTCTCTATCTTCGTTGTTCAGGGCCACTTTTAGCTTAGAGTGTGCCAGGGTACAGCTATGGTTAAACCAACCTTTCTTATTTGATGTTTCTACTTTTGGTTTTGTTGTCAGGAGGCCCTTGATGGTGGTTAGAATTGTAGAGAAGTTACTTAGGACTTCCTCCTCTGTCACAGTTAGATCAAGGCATTTCATAATGTGAGGGTAGGCTGATTTAATCAGCTCTTCAGTAATTTGCCCAGGATTTCAGGCGACCATCCTTTCGAGACTGGACTATGCCAGCTCTCTCTTACTGGGGGCAAACCTTGCCGAAACCACCAGACTGCAGAGAGTCCAGAACGCGGCAGCCAGGGCTCTGGTAGGTCTCCCCCGCCATTCCTCGGCATCCGGAGTCTTGAAAAAATTGCATTGGCTCCCGGTGAGCAAAAGGATCCAGTTTAAGGCACTGTGTCTAGCCTTTAAAATCCTTAAAACCGCCTCCCCCCCAATGCTGTGCCCCCTCCTGTCAGAGTACATTCCTAGGAGGTCGCTCCGCTCAGAGGGACAACATCTTGCGATCATTCCCCGCACCAGACTGGCCAGAGTAGGCGGCCGTTCCTTTAGCTTTTTAGCTGCCAAGCTATGGAATAGCCTTCCCGAAGCTATCCGTGGTATACAGGACCTTTTAGCCTTCAGAAAGGCCGTCAAAACCCATCTCTTCCAATAATTCCTTTCACTTATCTGTGCCTCTAACTCTCTGCAATCTGTCTGCTCGCAGCGCCGGGACGCCCCTTGGCTGGGGCAGCCGCGCGCTATACAAATCACTATAACATTAACATTAACATTTATCTTCCCCCATTTTAGAGTGTAACCATTTAGCTGGGCAATATGTAATTTGTTCTGGTTCAAAGCTTTTGCTATCGTTGAAGCAAGGAATTTTTTTGTGGTTTTTTTTTAAAACCTTTATTGTGCAGATAAGAGCATACAAATACGGGCCTACAACCAGTCGGGCCGGCCACGATACATTATGAGAAGCACATAAATCAATAAGGAGGTTTCCCGGCAGCACCCAGCATTGTGCAAGCAATTAGTCCAGTCTGAGAAAAGCTGAGCACGACCACTGAAAACAGGATCAAAGAAGGTTAATTTTATAATAGGGAGTATAGCAGGATCAGTTGCAGTTTTTAATCATCTGGGTTCCCATAGCGGGCTACGAATCAAGCATCAAGACATAAAGGCATCGACAAAAACCGTTATCAGCAACAGGTCACAGCAATCAGGATATAGACGCCATATTTCAAATCTGTGCCCACCGTGGCCCGTCGCTTGTCCACCGACCACCTAATTATCGTACCTATACATAACGGAGGAACCAGAACAGCAACAGTGGTTACAATCATCCTCTATACTAACCTAAATGATAAGAAAAAAGGGGAGGGGGGGGGGGAAAGTATTATAAAAGGAAAAGAAAGAACGCCGCGCTGATGCACGCGCCCCACAGCGATAAAGGCGCGCAAAGTGATTGAGGATCCCGCTATCGGGGTTAGGGCGCGCAAGTCATAATATATGTGCAATCAGTACCGTAGAAAGAAGAACAACTCGCCCCCCATCCCCACCTGCAATCACACCATGGGAGACACACACAGACACGGCGCCCCGATAAAGGGATACAAAAGAGCCATAGAACTAAGGGAAAAAGGAACAGATAAGAGGCCCCAACCCACCCACTCCGCCCTGGACCCCTGCAGAAGGCTACGGCCTACCCCCCCAGCAGCGTGCCTGTCGCCCTAAATAGGAAACCCGAAATATAGAAAAGTCAGAGAGAGGGAAAGGAACAAAAGAGGCAAAAAGGGAAAAGAAACCAGGGGGGGAGGAAACCATCAATCGAGTCGTTCGGCCCCTACCCCCAGCCTTCCCACACATTTATGCAACATCAAAACGAGATCCACACAGTCTCAGATATCATAAACCCTCAAAGGGATCGTCCATATTATCGTGATTGGGGGCATTCCTCATCTCCATCTGGTAACCAGTAGTCCTCCGGGTTCAGTCCGGCTCACCCCTGTCCTTTCCTAGTCATCGCCACCATTTGTGATAGAGTAGTGGGCAGCGGGTGTAAACCAGAGGACCCCGGCAACCAGCAACAAAGCAAGAACTGTTCGCGGTAGTCCAGACTTTCCATTAGTGACAGCAGGAGCAGCAAACAGTAAGGGTGCAGTCTCGCCGCACAAGAAAGCAAAGTCTCCCACGCAAGGTAACAGCGGGACCTCACCGAAGCAGATCGAATCGGCAATCCACGTCGCTCCCCGAACACTCGAGAAGGAAAAGGCCCCAGCGTGGAGCCCCCACTCGCACCCGCCACAATCAAAGCTACCTGGAGATTCAGGGCCGCAGGCGTACAGTCTTGTCGATGCACGGCGGCAGCACTCCCCGCAGCAACTGAGGGGGACGAAGCAGCGCACACTCGAAGTCGAGCCGCGTTCATGAGGGACGGCCCAACAAAAATGGCGGCGGACCGTTTATCTTGCACAGGGGCGGCGGGGGCCATGGCTGCATGTAAAGACTGCAGGGTGTCAAGGACATCGCCAAGCGTGGGCTCATGCTCACAGGACCAGGCCCCCGTGCACTCCAGCAACACAAGTTTGCCGCCCTGAGTAAATCCGTAACCCAGGGCGTCGGCCGCCATCTTGCGGGTCCAGCCGCGTCTCCACACGCCTCAACTTCTGGAGCGGGCTCTCAAGCAAGGCCACCGCTGGAGTTCACTCGAGCCCCAGAAATGGCAACCTGGGTGCAGAAAGGAGAGCCACCAAGAGGGGGGTCCGCCAGCGCCACCGCCCCATGGGCGTCACGCGCCGACTCTGGGCGCAGGGCATCAAGATGGCCGGACTGGGCAACAAAGGGGGTATCCTTCTGAGCGGTCTTCCCCCATCCACGGCGTGCCGCGCCCTACCACGGGGCCCACCGGCCGCTGGACCGGGCCCGGACAGTCTCCTCCGGCATAACCGCACAACGGCCTCTCACAGCCGACCCCTCTCCTCCACCAGGGGCCGCCGCCGACACCGGCACTCCGGCCGACCCAAACAGGCAAGTCTCTGGTCTCCACGCCGCGAAGGCCCCGGATCAAGCAGGAGCACAGCTTCGGATCCGCAGCTCGCAGGAGCCCCCGGGTCAGACGGTGAGTACGAGCATTGCTTCACCTTTCCGGTTCTTCCCAAGTGTGTCGTCTCGGGGCAGGATGCTTGACAGGATATGTGTGTTGGGCAGGAAGGCTGGCGGAGCCGAGCTACAGTGCGGCCATCGCGGTCGCGAGCTTGGCTCCTCCCCCGAAGCAAGGGATTGTTGATGGATTAAGTTGAGTTCTATCCTAAGGGCCGAATGGTCACTTAGTGTGTTTGGTAAAACCTCAAAGTGCTTAGTCCTATTTAACAGGCCGTCTGATAGAAGGATATAGTCAACAGTTGACTGGTATCCCCTCCCTACGTATGTTGGCTCTAACTGCTTGGTTTTAGGATTCGGGTTGCTAACTATTAAAAGGCCCAAGTCTGACAATAGATCGTTCATATCTGTGCCCGATTTGGTATGGCGGAAATGGGTAAGGGGGATATCCAACTCATTAACCATCCCGCCACAATTTTTACTGGGATGTAAACAGGGATGTAGGTTGAAATCCCCCCCCCCCATAAAGGGAGATGGCACCTTTCCCTCCTTTCGCCTATCTAAGATTAGAGAGTTTTTCATTGAGATTTGATATCACCCTCAAGAATTCTCCTTCCTCCAGATTATTATAGAAGTTAATGAGCAGGACGGTCTCAGTTTTAGGTAAGGAAAGGGAAAGAAGCTGGAAATGTACGTCCAGTTCCAGAGTGGTTATTTTTAATTGCTGGATGATGTTTGCTATATAGATGGTTAGTCCCCCCTTGGCTCTGCCCATGCTCCCTGCCAATGCTGGGGAAAGCAATGTCCTAAATCCCAGGAGATGGAGTTCGGTTGGTGACCATGTCTCCTGGAGGCATACAATTTGCTGTCTGTCTAGGAAACTCATGGCGGTCCCATCCTCAATCTTGGGACGGAGGCCGGCACTGTTCCAAGAGACAACTCTTAAGGTTTGGGGTCCTTATTAAGAACTTCAGTTGTTTGTGATCCGTATTTACGCTCTAACTCAGTTTTTTTTGGTCTAGGATGGTCTTCAGCCTCTAAGTCCGTTAGGTCTAAGTCAATACGTCTCTGTTCTGCATACCTCTTGCACCAGAAAACATAGTTATGTCCTACGATCCACACCAGCATTTTAAAGGTATGGCTGGAAGGTATTGAAAGATGTCTGTAGCTCATGCAGTTGCTTTGTAGAATAAGAGATATATTTAAAGATGGGGAACTAGTTTCTTTTCGCATACAAAACAATACCTGATTGGGAGATGAAAAGCATTGTTTTTTAAAAGTAGGGTGAACATTTGCATGTGGAGTACATATTGTAGGATAGAATTTGCTCAACTCAACCAAACCTGCTACTTACATTTGGAATGCAAACACAATAGTTGATGGACAGAATGCAGAACAATGTCATACATTCACCCCAGTACAGAGATCTGGGCCTAAATCCATCGTTGTTTTGCTCACCATTCCAGTTTGAACCCAGCCATATGAAAATCAGTCTTGACCCATGGGAACAGTCCAGCCCGAACTGCCAAGCCAGGTCCTCCCCGGACTGGAAACAAGCATCCTAGGACCTGTTTCGGGCTTTCAGACCTCAGCAGCCAGGATAGCTTGATTCCAGTGGCATGGAGAGCACAGGATTCACGTCTGATCATACCCATCCCACTCGGGGTGACAAATGCAAAAACAACAGTTGATGGATAGAATGCAGAACACTGTCATACATTCACCCTAGTACAGAGATCTGGGTCTAAATCCATTGTTATTTTGCTCACCATGCCATTCTAGTTTGAACCCAGCCGTATGCAAATCAGTCCTGACCCTGTGCCCCTTGGGAACAGTCCAGCCCGAACTGCCAAGCCAGGTCCTCCCTGGATGGGAAACAAGCATCCTAGGACCGTTTTCGGGCTTTCAGCCCTCATCTGCCAGGATAGCTTGATTCCAGTGGCATGGAGAGCACAGGACTCACGTCTGAGCATACCCGTCCCACTCGGGGTGACAAACGCAAAAACAACAGTTGATGGACAGAAAGCAGAACAATGTCATACATTCTCCCCAGTACAGAGATCTGGGCCTAAATCCATCTTGTTTTGCTCACCATGCCATTCCAGTTTGAACCCAGCCATATGCAAATCAGTCCTGACCCTGTCCTCGATGGGAACAGTCCAGCCCGAACTGCCAAGCCAGGTCCTCCCTGGACTGGAAACAAGCATCCTAGTACCGGTTTTGGGCTTTCAGCCCTCATCAGCCAGGATAGCTTGATTACAGTGGCATGGAGAGCACAGGACTCACGTCTGAGCATACCCGTCCCACTCGGGGTGACAAATGCAAAAAAAACAGTTGATGGATAGAATGCAGAACAATGTCATACATTCACCCCAGTACAGAGATCTGGGCCTAAATCCATTGTTTTTTGCTTACCATGCCATTCCAGTTTGAACCCAGCCATATGCAAATCAGTACTGACCCTGAAAGCCCGAAACCGGTCCTAGGATGCTTGTTTCCAGTCTAGGGAGGACCTGGCTTGGCCGTTCGGGCTGGACTGTTCCCATGGGGCACAGGGTCAAGACTGATTTGCATATGGCTGGGTTCAAACTGGAATGGCATGTTAAGCAAAAAAAACGATGGATTTAGGCCCAGATATCTGTACTGGGGTGAATGTATGACATTGTTCTGCATTCTGTCCATCAACTGTTGTTTTTGCTCTTGCATTTGGAAGGCACTGTTCGAACTTTAAACAATTGTGAACTTTTAAACTGCAAGTGCCGTTAAATGTTCGAGAAAATGTTGCAAAAAAATATTGTCAGGTTTAAAAAAAAGTTATGAACTTTTAACCTCCACGTGTTGTAGAATGTTCTAGAAAGTGTGTTGATAGAATACGTTACATTTCTGACTTAGATGTGTACTTTAATGTTTAAAAAACTGTTTATATGGAAAAGTAGAAAGACAGTAATAGAGAGAAGTTTTGAAAGCTAAAAAAATTAAGGAACTATTGTAATTTGTTCTTGATTACCTACTGGCGGTGGGCAGTAGGTTGTTATCACTGTTAACGGTCTGAAAGTGCGGTGTTGCTCAGAGTGGCATGGTGCTGATATGATATGGGGCTTCACACGGGTATGAAACTGAGAGTCTAAACCGTGAGGTCATTGCTTTAAATTGATGTGGTCTGGTGTTTGTAGCATACGTGTGCAAGTAGTGTTAGTATGCGTTTATACCATACAGTGAGTGGGAAGTGAACTACTGGCCGCTACTGTGTGTTGATAATAAACCGGAAGTGGGAAGCGAAGTAGTTACGCCTACCGGTGTGAAGACTTTGGGGATGAAACCGAGCTGATTGCTGTAAAGTGATGGGCTCTGGGCGCTGTAGGCTAATAACCGCTGTAGTGTAAGTGTGTAAGTAGTGTTAGTATGCGTTTATAATATATAGGGAGTGGGAAGTGAACTACTCACCCCTACTGGTGTGAAGACTCGGGGATTAAACCGTGAGCCTAAATTGTGAGCTCATTGCTGTAAAGTGATGTGCTCTGGGTGCTGTAGCATACCTGTGGAAGAAGTGTAAGTTTACGTTTATACAATATAGGGAGTGGGAAGCAAAGGACTTACCCCTACCGGTCTCAAGACTCATGGATGAAACCATGCGCTCATTGCTGTCAAGTCATGGGCTCTGAGTGGTATTCCAATGTAAGTCATAGTAGAATGTTAGTATGTAATTCTACTAGAATCTAAGTATGTAATGTTAGAATGTAGGGCTGTCATGAGGGGAACCTTGCGGAGTTTGTACATGGTGCTGGATTGAACAGTTGCTTTGCTGTCTGCTCCTGTTGGTGGTTGTTTCAGGTGTCTTGTTTTCTTGTAATAAATCTACTTATTGGATCCACTGCTGTCTGCCTCTTCCCTACTTACATTTGGCAACAAGCGGGAGAAGGCAAAAAGAAGGCACCACTCACCAATATTTCAAAATTGCTTGCGTTGCGTTGTGCTGAAGACTTGTTTTCTTCCTGTAGCTGTTTTACTCATGCCAGGGTTGTTGGCTCATTGAACTATGTCATCCAACTTCTGGTCGGATTTATATTTTTTGATTTTGCGCTTTTTCTGCTTCTTCACTACATTCTGGTCACTGTACTGCACGTGTATAGGTAGTGTTAGTATGCGTTTATACTAACAAATGCATCATGGTCCTAGGGAGGGCGACCTCTCAGGCGCAGCTCATACAATGACCCGGGGTGTGCATTCGTGGGACATTTGTGTTTGCTATTAGAGGGTGCATGGCTTCCACCCTGTGATAGCAAATACTTGTTCGACTACTTGAAGCGAGAGAAGGAAAACCTTGTATAGCTGTAATAGAGGGGATGTGGATGGTAAAAATGGAGAGAAAAGAACAAAAAAAAAAGCGGGTCTCACCCATTCTTTTAAATGAGGCCCCTGGTGAGTAATGTTCTGTGGCCAACCCAATTATTATATTGCGGGGTCTCTGTAGGACTAGGGATCTTAATGTCACATGTAAATTAGGCGCGGAAGGGCACAAAGACGTTTTGCAGCCTAGGGGAGCACCACCTTCCCGGGTAATGTATACTAATTGTTCTGGGTGTTCGAGGCCAACTGAACTCAAGGGATCGCCACACTCCAGGTCTTTATTTAAATATGAGGGTGGGCCTCAGCAGTCCCTGAAGCCTCAGTGGTCCTAGGCAGTGCCTTATTTGTTCTGTAATCACACGGGCAGTACATATGGTGTTATAAAGTGATACACTCAAAGAACTCTTGCAGTTGTCCAATTACCCAGGCTTCATTTGTCTAATAGTCAGTAAGATTATGTTTGGTAGGTGCACTCTAATATTAAATCATTTTGTACAAGTGTTGTCAGAAAAAGAAGACCTATACACTCAGTTATTTATTTGGAAAAAAAGTAACCTTTATTAAAACACAAATAAATAGAAATGTAACTTTAATAGAAGAAACAGTATAATAAAAAAAACGTGGGTTGGACTCCTGTGGAAGCAGCTTAGGAAAGCTGCAAGACAAAAATGAAACATAAGTATGTGTGCTATGTGGAAGAGGTAAAGAAAGGTAGTCCGAATGAAAGGACCATAGTGAGAATGGAAGGGAGGGCGAGTGGGTGGAAGGGAGAAGGGGAGGGAGAGTCAAAAGAGGAGAGGGAGGAGGAGACGGAGCGTCGGCATATTGCACCCAGCCTTAGTGTTTACCCTCCCGTCACCCGTTTGTCTAGGACGCTGGGATCCACGAGAAAGAGTGTGGTTCAGCAACTCCTTAAAATTAAATACATGAGGCCAGAGATTATGGGCCATATTATCAAGGAAGGGCGATAACATTATCGCCACTTTAGTGGCAGGAAACTGCTGCTAAAGGGGCAATAAGGGGTTGATAATATGCCCTTGTGAATTCCCATAGAAGCCCAGGTTGTGGTGTGAACCTGGGCTGCTATGGGAATTCACAAGGGCATATTATCAACCCTTTATCGCCGCTTTAGCTGCAGTTTTCTGCCGCTAAAGTGGTGATAATGTTATTGCCGTTCTTTGATAATATAGTCCTACATTATTTGCTACGGGAAAATCGCTTGCATGCACCTGTGCACCCAGGGTGCTGCACCCCAACCCCTTCTCCCGCACTGTGCTCAATTGTAGGTCTTGCACACCGAGGCTTCATTGCTCACCTGCCACCACTGGTGTGTCCCCCGACGTGTTGGTGCAAGCTCCTAGTCCGGGGTACATTTGTACAGTAGACCAGTTCTCCGGTCTGGACGGTGTCTTTATACCACGATGGAAGGGGTCTGCTCCTGCTCCACCCTTCTTGTGGCAATCAATGGAATGTCTGAAAAGGGAGAAATAATTTAATGGTGGAAATGTCTGGAGGTAAATGAAGACTTATTTCACGCTCGATAGGAAATAGGAGTTGAGTGCATCCTTCGTTTTTGAAGTACAATCTACTGACTGTTAGAGTTGTAATCGTGGTTCAAAGAGGAGTTGTAGTGCTCGAGAATACACAAGGCTAAATAATAATATATTAAACCAACGTTCACATACAAAGGAACAGAGCGCATGCTGGAAGCATAATGTATGGGTGTAATGTAGTGGCGGGAGCCTGTGTGCATGTACACTTAGTAAGGAGCTCACTACAGTGTCCTAAAAACCAATGCCATGTGTAGGCCAGTGCTGCCCGCTGGCTCAGGCCTTCAGTACGGTCCAGCAGGTCCTTAAAATGAGACCGATGTGACTGAATGAGGTCAGAGATCACATCATTACGCATGGCAACCATCATTATACATGGCAACATCGCTTTTCCGCATGTGCTCACTCAGGGTGATGCATCCCACCCCTTCTGCAGCATCGCGCTCAACAGGTGTATGTAGAGCAGCGCTGCCCGAAGGCTCGGGTCTACCTTATGGTACAGCAGGTCTTCTAAATAAGACAGAGATGTGACTGAATGAGGTCAGAGATCACATCATAACACATGGCAACATCACTTATTCACGCGTGCGCACTCTGGCTGATACATCCAATCCCTCCCGCAGCTCAAGAGGTGTCTGTAGGGCAGTGCTGCCCGCTGGCTCAGGCCTACAGTACGATCCAGCAGGTCTTTAAAATGAGACAGAGATGAGACTGAATGAGGTCAGAGATCACATCATTATGCACAGCAACATCGTTTGTTTGTACCTGCGCTGCCAGGCTGAAGCACCCCACCCCTCCCGCCGCACCATGCTCAATTGGAGACCCTTTGCACCCAGTCCGCTCTGCTTATATGCAGTCATTGTTGTGTGAGAAAACACTACGGGCAGAAGTGCTCACAATTCAGATGTAGTGTTGATTGCAGGAGAGTGTACACCTCATGGATCCCTTTCGTTGACGACGGGCAGTAGGGCTCACAATTTAGATCCCAAGTTGATTGCCAGAATGGTGTACACCTCATGGATCCATTTCTTTTTTTTTATTGCACATTGTGATATGTGAGGTGGATGCGGCATATCATTTGAGGTAGTGTGGAAGAAGAGGGACGTGTGGTGTTGTGGTTATTCTATTTATACGTACGCAAAGTGGGCTGGGCTTGCGTACAACCAGGCCAGCGTAGGGGTGTGAATAATTATTCCGGGGATCTGGGCATTGTTCAGTTCCTGTCTGGCCAGGAAGTGTACTTATGTGTGTTTCTTTTGTAGTTTTGACCTCGCAGAGTGTGCAATTTTGATTAGTGTAGCATGTGTCGGGAAGGCAGAAACTATTGTTAACAAGATGGCATGTGATCTAGGATGTGCAGTCTGCCCATGGCTGATGATACTCCGTAGAGCCACCAATACCCAGGCAGAAAGGCAGCACAATAATGTGCACACACACACACCTTTCTTTTCCCGCAACGGCTGTGGGACGCCAGCAGTCTGCTCAAGCGCGGCTCCCCCAGGTTGTCATAAACGGACACATCGGTACCGTTTAGATACCGGATATCATCACAGCGATTTATATTCCCTATTGGCCGACCAAAGACGGCATTTAAAAAGGATTGCTTTTATCCAGTTTGCTATTTTTGCAGACGGTACCCGCACGTACTTTTCCTTCTGCAACGTAAGGGATTTATTCATTCCCTATTACCGGTTAGCTGACACAAATAGGATTGGACTACATCTACGTCCCTCGTCTGTTAGAGCAAGAAAGTAAATCATCCATCTTTACTTTTCCGATATAAATGTTTGATGAACTACTGGCCGGATAGATATATCTACTACCCTGGCCACAATTAAAGAAGTGTTTTCAATATGAAAAGCCAATAACGACTTAGTTTTGAAATCCATATTTTAGACGATATTCCACAGATTTCGATTTACAAAAGAAGATTTAGATATGCTTTTTAAATTTAACATCTTGTGATATTGATATTACTGTGGCTCCTGAAGAAGGCGTTCCGAAAAACGCCGAAACGCGCGTCGAATAGTATAAACTGTCTGCCACTAGTAGATGCTATGTTATATGCATTTTTTATGGATTAGATTTTGTCTGA
Organism: Lissotriton vulgaris; assembly: GCF_964263255.1. NCBI lineage: Eukaryota > Metazoa > Chordata > Amphibia > Caudata > Salamandridae > Lissotriton > Lissotriton vulgaris. The sequence continues at coordinate 69,972 of NW_028241293.1, forward strand.
ATAATTTTGTCTGAATAATTTTGTTGTTCACATAACAGATTTATATTAAGTACTTTTATGAATTGTTTTTAATCACGAAGATTTGTTAATGTATTAAATGAAACTTACCTTTTTTAATTATTTAGTTTGGTGTCTTCCTTACGATTTCTCCCTTGAGATATGTTGATAATATGCCAATTTGTTTACACTGGTGATTGCAGGAGAGTGTACACCTCATGGATCCCTTTCGTTGACGACGGGCAGTAGGGCTCACAATTTAGATCCCAAGTTGATTGCCAGAATGGTGTACACCTCATGGATCCATTTCTTTTTTTTATTGCACATTGTGATATGTGAGGTGGATGCGGCATATCATTTGAGGTAGTGTGGAAGAAGAGGGACGTGTGGTGTTGTGGTTATTCTATTTATACGTACGCAAAGTGGGCTGGGCTTGCGTACAACCAGGCCAGTGTAGGGGTGTGAATAATTATTCCAGGGATCTGGGCATTGTTCAGTTCCTGTATGGCCAGGAAGTGTACTTATGTGTGTTTCTTTTGTTGTTTTGACCTCGCAGAGTGTGCAATTTTGATTAGTGTAGCATGTGTCGGGAAGGCAGAAACTATTGTTAACAAGATGGCATGTGATCTAGGATGTGCAGTCTGCCCATGGCTGATGATACTCCGTAGAGCCACCAATACCCAGGCAGAAAGGCAGCACAATAATGTGCACACACACACACCAGGGGCATTGTGTAACACATATTGGTTTTTGATGGAATGTTTGAGATGCATGGGAATCCCACGTGGAAGGCTAAGGTACAGAGCATGAATTTTGATCGAGATGATCGTTGCATGTGTGTAGTATAAGATATGTGTATACAGGAAAACACTTTTCAAAAAAGCTTTCTAAGCAGAGGTGTCTCGCATCAAACGCTGTAAAGAGAATGAGTAAAATGGGTGGGGTCATCCAATTGTTATAATGGAAAATGTTATGAACCAATCAAATCCTTTTGTTAAGGTCACATGGCAATGGCACACCGTGGGCGCAAGGAGGCTGCTCCCGATGCGATTTTGACAAAATATATTTATCATAATATGTTTATTACAGTTAGAAATATATTAATGTTTAACATAATTTAGATTTTTGTGTGCTCTCATACACTGTTTAAAGATATTTAGATACACATTTGAAACAGAAAAAAAAGGGAATGGCGTACCGGGCGCGATACTATAAGTCTGTGACGTAACACAGGGCCTGGCAGCGTGTACTCGTCGAACACGCAAAGCGGAGCGGGCATGACCCCATATGTACATGACATAACGTGTGGCTTGGTACAGCGTACTCATCGAATACCAAAGTAGCAACTGGGGTAACTTAATGCGTATATGATGTTACGCGGGACGCGGTGTCACGAACCCGTTGGATACTAAATGCGCATTATTTACGAGTTTAGCAATATGGCAGATAGGATTTGTGTGGTGATGGAGCTTGGTACTCTACCGGTATGGGAGTGCAGTATTCCCCCCCCCCCAAAAAAATACATATTTTTGGGGGAAGATATAAAGCATTACATAATTTTTAAAGTTAAAAAACAGAAGTAAAATAGAGTTCCAAAATATATCAAAATATAGGAGAAAAAATATTGGTTTTATAAACATTAAAATATGAAATTAACATTTAAAAACCTTTGAAATTCACTGAAAAAATAATAGGTTTTACAGACGTTATAGTTAGGAATTAGCATTTAAAAAACCTTTGAAATTCACTAAAAAAAACATAGGTTTCAGGGATGTTATAGTTAGTTGAACAGTTGACTCATATAAAACCAGAGAAATTCACCTGTTGTAGTTAGTTGAGCTAACTATAACTCGCGCGCCCGCAATGCACTGCTGATGATGCCACATATTACATCACTCATGACCTGGTCAGCGACATCACTGATGATATCACTCATGACATCATCCACGTGACAATCTGGTACACATACTGATGCCCTAATATAAACTTTGAAACACCCATTCTAAAATGCTGACTACTGTTTTTGAAACCATACAAAGAAGAATGCCATATACTACATAGCACTCACTATTTCCTAGGTCTACACACACATCCAGTCACTTATACATGTAGTTACTCATCAATACAGGACTATAATATGTACTCATACATCTATACATGCAGGCACACTCTGCCAGTCATCCATAGAGTTACTCACACACCTAGCCAGTAATGCAAGGAACCAATCATATACTCATATACCCATTTAATCATGTATACAGTTATACACACCAACTCCGTTATTTATAGACATACCACATCATTTATTTATACAGGTACTAACACATATTTACTGTCTCATACAGACACTTATTTATACACCCACTCTTAAAATAACAAAGGGGCCCATTAGGATGGCGGGCGGATCGCCCACGCCAAGCCAAAATGTACCCACCGCCGGCCTGGCGGGGGCGATCAGCCCGCCATCCTTGCTGGAATGACCCCCCACCATATTAGCATGGCTGGGGCGTCCGCGGCGGACGGAAAGACCATACTCCGCTTTTCCGCCCCAGTCGCCTTGCAACTGGGGTGGAAAAGGGTTCATATGGTGGCGGTGTCTGTCCGACACTGCCAGCCATATTATAATGGGCTTTGACAAATGCCGTACCGTGGCGGCAATGCAGCCACGTAAAGGCATGCGGAGTCTGCTTTGGGGGCCTGATGTAGGCCCCCACGGACTCCGGGGGGTGGGAGGTGCACCTGGGGGGTATCTATGGTACTCCCCAGCAGTTCCATGCACAGCATGGCAGGCACCGCGCGGTACCTGCCATGCTGTGCATGGAAGTGCACAGCATGCCTTTCTGCCATTGTGGCGGGCGGTGCTGAGTGCACCGCCCGTCGCCATGGTAGGAATGCTGGATGTGCCCGCCACAGTGGCGGGCGCATCCTAATGCTGGCCACGGGACCCCCGCCCTTATGGCGGGCGGTCCCTTTCACCGGTAGGATGACGGCCGAACAAAGTCCGCCCGTCATCCTAATGGGCCCCCTAGTCTCCAACATTCACATATAGTGGCTTAAAAGATATGTAGTTAGCCACAGGTATACCACTGAGACATTTATTCACTCACCAACACACCCATAGACACACTAACTCACCCATACAGCCCTTCCCAGATTCACTTCTTAATCCATACAACCACTGAATCACCCAGTCAGACATCTATGCACAGACTCATACACCCACCCACCAACACAGACACTCAGGGACCCATACAGATACTCAGACAACTTATCAATAACCAATATAGACACTCATGTAGCTATTCAGCAACCCATGCAGTTGCTTGCACACCAATGGAGAGACTAATACAGACTTTCACACAGTTTAGTCACTAACCTAGCATTCAGTAAGACATGTTCAATCACTCACTTATACAGTCAATCAAGCACCTACGAAATAATTCCTTTAGGCATTTGTAAATACACCTTGGTATATATATATATAAAACATACATTCACTGGATGATGTCATGAGTGATGTAATTTGAGATGTCCTCAGTCATGTCATCAGGATGTCACTGACCATGTCATGAGTGATGTAATATGTGTCATCATCAGCAGAGCATTGGGGGCACGCGTAGTTATAGTTAGCTCAAGTCACTATAACAGGCGATTTTTTCTGGTTTTATATGAGTCAAATGTTCAACTAACTATAACATCCCTGAAACCTGTTTTTTTTGTGAGTTTCAAAGGTTTGTTAAATGCTAATTCCTAACTATAATGTCTGTAAAAACTATGTTTTTCAGTGAAAAAAAAAAAATATATATATATACATATATATTCACTGAAAAACCCATAGGTTTCAGGCCTTATAGAGTTAGGAATTAGCATTTAAAAAACCTTTGAAATTCACTGAAAAAAACATAGGTTTCAGGCCTTATATAGTTAGGAATTAGCATTTAAAAAACCTTTGAAATTCACTCAAAAAACTATAAGTTTTAGGGGTGTTATAGTTAGCTGGACATTTCACTCATACAAAACCATTGAAATTGCTACTATTTTTTTTATTTTTTTTATTTCTTTTATTTCTTTTAGTCCTCTTATGACAAAGATATTATCAAAGTTCATTCAACCATTGCCATCCCCTGATAGCAATTGTACAACGGAGAACTTACAAACCTCGAAGATCGTATTGGAAGCACTTTTTGTAGATACCCAACTGACATAATAATCAATTCTGTTCATCTAACTGGGCACCATGGAACTGATCTTAGGGTACATCAATCCACAAAAAGGCATAATCATTGGACCTTGTTCTTAAAGTTTATACAGCCAGGAAATGCATGGTGTCCAAAAATATTTTTTGCTCTTCCAATTTGTGCTATCTAATTTCAGGGTATACTTAATTGAATTAATCCAGTCTAAATATGTTGGTGCGGTATCTTTTATCCACCATTTACAGATTTCTTTTCGAGCTAAGATAATTAAGTATAACAACAACTTATTAACATCTCGAGAGAGTGATTCAAAATTCAAGGAAATACCAAAAAATATAAGTAAAGTACTGACCTGTATTTTCAGCTTCAACATACTTCTCATACCTTCAGAAACCGCACACCAGTAATTATGCAAGACAGGACATGTTAAAAACATATGAATATCATCTGCCTTTTCCATCTTACAATTTGGGCAACAGGGAATACTGTTCTTCGAAAATTTAGCAAGCTTAGCAGGGGACCAATAGACTCTGTGAAGAGAAAAGAAGTGATTGCGTTTTAAATTGGCAGGAGAAACTGTAGTATGTAGTATGTCAAAAGATACTTGCGATGATTTCTCCAAATCGGCGTCTGAAACCTGTTCTCCCCACAGATGGACTGGCAAGGTGAAGTCGCCGTCTTCTGCTTCTAAAATGGCCCAGTAAAGGATTGCTGTCTTTATCTTCCTGTTCTTCCCTTGAAGCAAATCTTCTAAGACGCTAGTTGTTCCTACTTGTGATCCTACAGCCTGGCTCCAGCTCCTTATTTGAAAGTATTTCAACTTAGATAAGCTATTTTTAGTCGCATTAGAAATCTCTTCCCAAGATATGATCGACCCTTCAGGCATTAACTGATATCAGTACTTTATATCCACGTCTACCAGCGGCTTTGCGAGACTATCTTTAGCCACTCCGGAGAACCAGGAGAATCCCATATAGGAGACGGCTGTATAATATGTGAGTTTCAGGCCCTTCCTTACCCTAGCCCAAGTAAGAGCCATGTCTCTCAGCATCTTCAATCACACATTTTTAAAGAAGCGTGGGTCCCCATATTTGTATAGGAAACCGCTAGATCCCCCTTGGATTCCTACTAGCATTTCCTTAAACATTATGCCTACTTCTGATCTGTCCGGGCAATTAAAAAGCAGAATCCCTGCTTTAAGTAGAAGAGTCCATGCATAGATCTTCATATCCGGAGCGCACAAGCCACCTTTGCTTTTTTTCCTGCTCAATTTCCTCCACAAAATCCTAATTCCCTTTGAAGCCCATACAAAGGAATTAAATTTAGCTTGAATTTGTCTAAGCTTCGCTTCATAAAACCATTGAAATTGCTACTATATAGTTAGTTGTACTAACTATATTTCGTGCACCCACAATCCACTGCTGATGATGTCACATATTAGATCATTCATGACATGGTCAGTGACATCACTGATGACATCTCAAATGACATCACTGATGGCATCACTGATGACATCATCCAGTGAATGTGGTTTGCTTCGTTATTTAAATATGCATTATATATATAGCAATTTGCATTGATGAATGAGTGCCCGAAATATAGTTAGTACAACTAATTATATAGTAGCAATTTCAATGGTTTGTGTGAGTTAAATGTCCAGCTAACTATAACACCCCTAAAACTTATAGTTTTTGAGTGAATTTCAAAGGTTTTTAAAATGCTAATTCCTAACTATATAAGGCCTGAAACCTATGTTTTTTTGTGAATTTCAATGGTTTTTTAAATGCTAATTCCTAACTGTATCAGGCCTGAAACCTATGGTTTTTTCATTTAATTTCGAAGATTTTTTGACTGACAATTTTTAAATGTATTAATTGTTTTTTTTTTATACTGATTTACGACATTTTTGCAGGCAGGTGTTCAGAGGGCACGCCCCCTTTTTGCCACAATCTGCAGCGTAGCTCCATGGCGCTTACTGGAGATACCTGTTGGACTAGTTGCCCTCTAGGGGACCTCTCGATTGAAGAAGAATTAATTCCCCAACTTAAAACACGCCACAGGGAAGTGTAATGAAGCCACGCCCCTTTGTACACCTCTCTGCAACGCAGCCCCCGGGCGTGTTTGCATAGGGGGAACGAATTCCCCTTGCATAATGGGGGTCCCTGGGGGGCAACTAGCCCACTAGGATTCTCCAGTATGTGCCAGGGGGCTGCTTTGCTTTGCCCCGGAGGGCAGCGGTCCCCGGGGCAGTGTGGGGAGGATCGGGTACCCCCCACACTTCTTTATCACTATGCCCCCGCGATTTGGTCCCCCTGGGGGGTAATTTTTAAATAAACATACCGGGTTTTTAAAAAAAAAAAATTGGCCTTGGGGGTCATTGTGGGACCCCCTGATCAGGCCTAGGGGGTCAGGGTGCTTCTACCCTGCCCCCTTTTTTTCTACACGTTTGTTTTTCTGCTTTCTTGTGCCTCGGTCTACCTAGCACAAGATGGATGCCAACACTTCCTGGTTAGAAGTGTTGACAGCCAATGAGAATGCTGCTTTCTCGGGAAGGCATGCTGATTGGCTGCCACTGTCTGTCAACACTCCAAACCAGGAAGTGTTGGCAGACATCTTGTGCCTCGGTAGAACCAAGGCACAAGAAAGCAGTGAAACAAAGGTGGAAAACACGCAAAGGGGGCAGGATAGAATTAGGTACGTGTACGGTGCTCGCACCCTGTGATTTTCCCCCCAAAATTTTTTGGGGGGACCCCCTGAGCAGGCCTACCCTGCCCCTTTTTTTAATTCAATTTTCTCAACAACTACTGGAGGGATTTACACCTTTTAAACAAAAGGGCATACTGCGTACCATTCCCTACCATTTTGCCAAGTTTGGTGTAATTCCGTTCAGCGGTTCAGGCTATAGCCGTGTCTTATCATCCTATGGAAAAAACCATGGGGAAAACATGTTTTGGGACCCCCCTTTTTTCTCATCCCCCACTTGACGAATCCCCCCAAAATTTTCAGGGAAGGAGCGGAGCGTGAAAGGCCATCTTCTTCGAGAAATTCGCGAAGATTCATCAACGGGCGCCAAAGTTATTCCCAATAGAATGTTGCGGATTTCCTATGGAAACTAGGTCCTAACTATATATACCTACTGGCGACCGCTCCTCACAGGTTTTTTAAATGCTAATTCCTAACTATAACTGGTGTGAAACCTATGTTTTTTTTCAGTGAATTTCATAGGTTTTTTGAATGCTAATTCCTAACTATATATAGGGCCTCAAACCTATGTTTTTTCAGTGAATTTCTATGGTTTTTTAATAGCAAATTTCTATAGCTATGAAATATAATATTTTTTATAATGAATCCTATATTGTATATTTATGTAATACTATTTTTTTATGTATATTGTTCATGGTTTTAAAAAAAAAAAAATTATTTTGTTGCCCTGGTGCGCTCCCGGTGCGCGTACTGGTGAGCTCACCGGAAAGCGCAGTCTTCTGGCGCACCCTGGTGCGCGTACCGGTGAGCGTCGCGTTTGCGCTATTGCCGCAAACGAAAACATCATCGTGACGTATCGCGTAGCCGCGTCCGCGTGATATGCACTGCGTAAGTGCACCTAGAAGCACTCGAAAACATACGATCGCGCTACGTAAGCGCCCCGGGGCGCGTAGCGTAAGCGCGTCGGGTCATGTGACCTGAAAATAACACTTTTCATTGGTTCAGGACAGTTTTGGTTTCCAAATGATGAGAGACCGGGTCATGTGACCTGAAAATAAATCTTTTCATTGGTTCAGGACAGTTTTGTTTGCCAAATGATGAAAGCCCTCACCTTTTTTCCTCATTCTCACTTTTTACTTTGACTGAGGAAGACCTGTTTGCAGACCTATTTGTACCTATTTGTACTGAGAAATGGCTACAGTAGCAGCAGCAGCAGGAGCATCTCAACCACCACCACCACCACCACAAGGACCACCACAACACCACAGTGGTGGGGAAGAAGAAGAGGAGGAGGAGGAGAGGCGGTACCTGCCTGAAGATACTACCACCTATAAACCAAAGGAGCACATTGTCTGGGAGTTTTTTAAAATCCCAAGGGGCCTCAAGAAAGTTAATGCGCCAAAGGTTACTTGTCTGATCTGTGGCACTGTACTTTCCAGGGGGAACCCTGCCAAAAAGTATTCTTTTGGCAACAACACCATGATTCGCCACATGCAACGCCAGCACCCAAACAACTATGCTGCGGCAGAGGTCAGAGAACTGACCAGAAACCCTCCCCAATCTTCTCCCAGCACCTCCCAAAGTAAACAACCCACTCCATCGGGTCCAGAGACAAGGGAGATGGTCCCAAACATCCAAACCCAGTTTGGAGATGTCAAAATAGTTTGCAAATTTTGTGGAAGGACAATTTGCTATGGTGAGCAAAGTATTAAACTCATGAACTGTGCTGGTGACAACCAAAAGTGCCAAAACAAACCTTAATTTTTTCCTGTTTTTTTTTGCTCCAGTTGAGCCGTTTACAATTCCCTGTTTTTTGTTTGTCCCCATAAAAATTACAAAAAAAAATAAAATTGTTCATAAAAGCCCAAAAAAGTACAAAATGTTCCAAAAAACAATAAAAAAATATAAAACAACAAAAAGAATTAAAAAAAGATCTTTTTAGAACTACCTCGAATTTATAAAAAAATGCTAGATTTTTAAAAAAATCTGTCATTCTTTTTTCTCCATGGTACGCTCCCCGGTGCGCTCCACGGTGCGCGTACCGGGCGCTCCCCCCTGCGCAAATCGAATTATTTTTTTTATTTTTTTTGCCCCGCAGGGCCCTTTTATGGCCCCCACATCAAACCTAGGGTGTCAGGGGGGTCTACCCTGCCCCCTTTTGGTCATTTCCCCCTTTGTTTTTACCACCTCTTGTGTCTCGATCCTACCGAGACACAAGATGGCGGCCGCTCCGGACTGTTTGGAATGTTGACAGACACCCGAGAGCCAATCAGCTTTCCGCTTGCGAACTCGTGTAGCGCGCTGGAACGCTTATAGATATATATATTTTCTTTAACCTAAATCACTCAAAATACACTGGCGCACCTATCTTGAGACATAGCAAAGGCACATCGGGCTACCAGTCCCTACAATTTTGCCAAGTTTGGTGGAAATCCATTCAGCCGTTCGGGCTAAAAGTGAGTCCAACCGCCCTATGGAAATTAACATGGGGAAAACACGTTTTGGGACCCCCCTTTTATCTTGGCCCCAGCTTGACGAATCCCCCCCAAACTTTTAGGGGAGGAGCGGAGTGCAGCGAGGCAAATTTCAGGAAAATTACAGGCAGATCCCTCAATTGACGCCAAATAGAATGTTGCGGTTTCCCTAAAGAAAATAATCCTAACTCTAACTACCTACTGGCGACTGCCAGTAGGTAATATATGTATATATATATGTATATATGTACAGGGTTATTTTTAGGGTTCAGGGCTAGGTTTCGGTTTTTGGGTACAGGAGTATTTTTAGGGTTCAAGGGTAGGTTTGGGTTTTGGGGTACAGGGGTATTTTAAGGGTTCAGGGCTAGGTTTGGGCTTTGGGGTACAGGGGTATTTTAGGGTTAAGGGGTAGGTTTGGGTTTTGGGTACAGTGGTATTTTTAGGGTTCAGAGCTAGGTTTGGGTTTTGGGGTACAGGGGTATTTTTAGGGTTCAGGGGTAGGTTTGGGTTTTGAGGTACAGGGGTATTTATAGGGTTCAGGGCTAGGTTTGGGTTTTGGGGTACAGGGGTATTTTTAGGGTTTAGGATAGGTTTGGGTTTTGGGGTACAAAGTATATTTATAGGGTTAAGATGGGTTAGTGTTTAAGGGTGTTGGGGTATTTTAAGGAGTAAGGGTGGGTTATGATTATGGGGTGCAGGGGTATTTAAAGGGAGCAGGGTGGGATTAGCACACAATATGAGACATGGCATGAAGGGCGGAACGTACCACACGCCCCCAGTGTTTGTCACGCCCACAGCACACGCCCACAGCACAACGCAGACACGCCCACAAGGGACTACTTTGCTGGCACGGTTCTTTTACCTTTTAAATATATATGGAGGGCGTCTGCATAGCCTATGTCCTTCTGCTGCAACTGCCCTTTCAACGCTGTATTGGGTGTTGTGATTGGTGCTGTGGTTCCTGAGATTACCCGCCTCAAAAGTTTGGGCTCTCTCTTTATTATATTAGTATGGATATATATATGCACTGGAAAACTACACACCCACTTCCCTTACAAAGAAATGGAAAGTTTGCATCTCTGCAGCCTCTCTTATTTTTCACCTTATTCATTTTCCGCTCAATCAACACATCATCCACAAATACACACACCTACTTACTGCCTTTCGTGGCTGGGCTTATCAATTCTTCTTCTTTAATTCAAATTCAAATTGCAGATCCTTTATTCAGCCTTCTTCATAACTACTACCCATCAATAGTAGTGGGTAATTTCCACACTTCCGTCCTTTCTTGCGTCCTTACTACCGCACACTATGTGTACTTTATGCACTAGCTTGCTTCCTTAGATGTGCTACTCGTTTCTCTTGCTCCCACTGCGGAATCCAACACCTGATCTGTGTAATGAGATGGAAATCCAAAGATTCTCTTCACTGACAAGGCAGTGGGTAGTTTGTGTGTCTTCAACCTTTCTTATTTTTCACCTTTTTCATTTTCCACTCAATCAACACATCATCCACACATACACACAACTACTTGCTGCATACCTTAGCTGTGATTATCAACTATTCTTCTATTTCATATTTCTATTCAAAGTGCAGGCCTTTATCGAACATTTTTATTGTAACAAGTACCCCAGCCGAAGACATTGTAAATTTGCACACTTGCTCCCTTTCTTGGCTGGGGTTATCAATTATTCTTCAATTTCATATTCTGATCCAAACTCAAAGCCCTTTATCAAGCCTTTTTGTTGTAACTACTGTTGCAGGAATTCTGCTCCTACACAGAACTGTGCATAAAGACTTAGGACCTCAATGAATTACGGTGTACCAAAACCCACCTTAGTACCCAAACCCCCTACCAGACTAGCAATCAGTGACTCATTGGTTCTTCGGCCTAAAGCAAAAACACCAATGACTAGTCAACCCAGAACATGTGACTTAGATTACCTCAAGAAAGGTAGATAAAAATAGCACTCTTTCGTTATAGTCTTACACCAGTCCAAAACAATGAGTAAATAAAGACACGTGCAAGTTTGAAATGTTTAGTTCTAACGCCGAAATCTAATGCCCAGTACCTTAGATAATAAAACCAAACATATTATCAGAAACAAGGTTGTCAGCATTGTTACTATTCCATGAAATACAAAGGGAGAAAGCATCTTATATTGCTAACGGGAAACAGGTTTAAAATATACCTACATTTCACCCTCCCTACCTACCAGGTTAGTTTATAACTACAGAAGGTCTCATAGGATTACATGGACGGCCCATACCTCTGGTACTCAGCAGTAGTGGATCAGATTGAGTTCTGCACAAACTGTCAGTATACTAATGTTCTCCAACTGTGTCTAATTATGCCTCCACAATACATTATTAAACAGGCCAGTATTAGACGTGGCCATAGCTGCATATGTGGTATAGGTCGAACGTGCGAGGATCATTCCGAATAACAGACACAGTATCGAAGATAACCTTGATGTTCCATGCTCTCACTATACACACTAAACTAGCGAGGCAGTCTAGAAATGTAGCATAACAAATTATTCTCATGTGAAACAAAATACTCGGCCTTCTCTAAACAATATCAAAATTGCGTGTCGTGTACAAAGCAGAGCAGGAAAGCAAAAATGGCGTTTAAGCTTCTAATAAACTCATGCTAACTTAACACGGTGTGAGTGCAAGGCTCAGCCCACGACACACTCCCTCGATAGAACCACGTGATATAAACGTGGCCGAACTAGGAACGCAGAGTCCAAGCCTGAAAAGAGTCAAGTTCAAATTTGCATAAAAAATTATTCGCTGTTTGATAGAAAACAGTAACTAAATAATAGAGAATAGGTAGAAAAATCAAAGAGTCTTAATCCAACAGCCTATAAGCACAGAATGTAGCAACAGCCTCCAAGAGGAAGTCATTGTTCTCATCTGAAAACATTTCAGCCATCCAATTCAATAGTGGGAATGAACATACATGTTCCCCAACAACCGGATCCTCTATCACCATCGGAGGAAAACTCGGGTCATCTTCAATGTAACTGCGTGCCAAGAATTCATGCGCCGCTGCAAAAACATTCCAACGTCCCATTATTCCATGTATCGCTGCTAAGGCCATAATCTCGCCGCCAGAACAGAGCAATTCATGAACCACTAAGGGCTCATCAACTGGTCTTAATCCGCGTTGGGAGACACCGTACTGCAGAGACACAAATCCAGGGCCGAGTCGAAATCGCAGCTCAGGCAATGGAAAAAAGGTTGAACACATGTGAAAAAGGAAAATCGAAACGATAATCCATAAACTGCACTCAATGTAGCCAGAGGCAGCGCTCCGTAATAACTAAGCATTCGGTTGCAGAGCAGCAACAGCCGGGACATATTGTCGTGTGCTGCAGGATGTGCATCCATATTGAAGTAAACAAATTAATAAAAGCACACCAGCAACCAATGCGAGTATTAAGCGGAATTCACCGAAGATGCTGGAAAACATCGAATGAAAAAATGCAGAGAAGACAAACAATATACTTTGAAAAGAAGTCACAAGACCACTGCTTCTAACTTTAATAAAGTAAGTTAACCCCGTAGTCAAGGACGCATTAAAGATACTCTGAATTAACTCCCCAAAATACTGAGGCACGTCTGTATTTAATAAATCATGCACTTCTGTGTGGGTGTTTGCTACATGAAGGACGAATGTTTCTCTAGCAGATGTAAGAGCGACCTCTTTTTGAGACAATAGCGCTCTTATACGGCTCACTTGGATGACTCTTCTTTCAAGGTCAGAATCAACGGCCAGATGGAAACATCCAGCTTCCCATGCAGAGAAGTAAACACAACTTTTTTATAGCAAACCACACGCTCAGTTACCGTAATCATGTAACCAATGCCTGGTAACATTGCACAACAATCTGCATTATTTCAAATTAAATAACTCACGTTTCCAGTAAACTGAATGTTGGTATGATAGCAGGTGTCGCAGTGCCTTTCAAAACTCACAACAAATTAGGTGCATCTTGATTACAAGAGCCATGCAATTGTATGTGTCTACAAATTAAGCAGTGATGTGGTGCTATTGTGCAAACCTCGCCAGTCACATAGAATTCTTTTCCCTCCCTCAGACACCTATATGTACATGATAATAACCAAGCTTCAGGCAGATAAGCGCTGCCCAAACATCCATATCTGCCTATAGCATAGTATTACATGCAAACCTCTAACTTAAACAGGCTAAAAAGTAACGTTATGATACCGTGGATAAGCCACACAGCTGAATCAGATTTCCAATGAGTGACCACTTGTAACCATTCTCATAGCACGCACTATGCTCTGATTTGACAGTGAGAGAGTGATCGCACCATAGTTTGTATTGCTAATCATTCTCAGCATACGCTACGAATACGCTTTCACGTTACACGTCGCATGAAAGCTTCCGTGTGACGTCATGTACGGCGCCCCGTATGCAAAGACGCAAATGTTTTTAATTGTTTAAAAACATATATTTATGTATTTATTGAACATACTAACAGAACACATTATCTAGGATAATTATGAAAACATTTTTGCGGTGAAACGTCATGCGTACTCGCATCCTAAGAACACCGTAATAACAGCGTAACCATACGCAAAGTAATGTGACTTAAAAGAAGAGATTTGATTGTTTCATAACACTTCCTATTACAACTGTTGAAACTTCCATCCCATTTTAATAATTCTACTTTTACTTTCTAAAAAGAAGCATCTCTTCTGAGAATCTTGTCAAATAGAACGAAGTTTACCATAATAACAGCAATAAACTCATCTTCCAGCCATTCTTAAGAGGAATAATTCATTCCTAAAGAACCTCCAAAGAAGAGGAAAGAAGCTCTAATTTGGCAGTTTTTACTTTTCCAAAAGGGCAAAAAAAGGTTAATGCTCTAAAAGTAACCTGTAAAATTTTCCAAACTCTTTCAAGGGGTGATCCAGCACAAAAATACTCCTTTAGCACAGCAAATATGGAGCGACACGTGAAGAACTTACACCCCAACAACTTTGCTCGAGCTGCAACACAGAGGTTGAAGGACAACCCACCTGCTACTGCACCAAGCACATCAACTACTGCACCAGCATTTTCAGCAAACAGTCCACACACAAAAATTCATCCTGATTTTGCTCAAGTTAAAATTCTAAACATTTATTGCAATAAACTTTTGTGTTATGGGAAACAGTCTATTGACCTGATGAATCGCAGGAAGCAGGAGCATCACTGTCCTCGACATTACTTTTTTTGTCATTCTTTTCTTCCTGTTGGACACTTCCAAGCCCCCCATTATAGAAAAAAATTGCCCCCGGGATTTGCCCCCCCGCGAGCTAATTAGGAATAAAACGAGCTTCTAGTTTTTTTTTTCCTTTTCCACCGCATACAAGTACAATACGCGTACAACGCGTTTTTTTTATTTAAAAAAAATAAAATAATAATTTGCGCCTAAACATCCATGTGAGACCCCCTGAGCAGGCCTAGAGGGTCAACTTGTGTCTCTGTTCCTCAGAGTCACAAGATGGCGGACTATTCAGACCATTTAGAATGTTTACAGACACCCAAGAGCCAATTAGCTTTTGAAATTTAGAACCAATTAAAATGTTTCTTTGGTTTTGAATTTATGTGTGATGAAGTTTCATTGGTTTTCTACATGAATATACATGAAAAATGAGAGGGAAACACAGCCATTTTGTGATAGTACTCTTTGAGGTACATTTGTGAGGAATATTTGGTGTTCTATTTCTGGTGTGAAATGTACACATTACTAACTCTTCTACTGCTTTCTAAAAGGTGAGTTGTTAATTTGTAAGGGGAATTTAATACTTGATAAAGCTAGTTTCATATTATCTATTACTAAAAACAATAAATTAAAGTGATTTTGTTTTCCTGCAATTTACTGCAAGAAGTTTGTAAAGAGTATGGATCTGAATGAGGACACCGTTGATATTAATTTTGAAATTTCTTCGACTTTTGTTGAGGCGAGTTTTATTGAGGTCTTGAATGATCCTGTTGATAACACTATCCATGAAGAAGACCTTTTCTGATCAGTTAATGTTAGAAGTTCTTTTAAATTATGAAAATTCTGAAGAATAAATGTATATTTAGAAATTATAAATTGTTTGAGACATTTTTTATTATTCTATTTGTAATTGATGAGATAGTAGCGAAATGATTGTGGTATAAAGTGAGACTTATAGTATAGAGTGCAACATTTACTTCCCTTCTCCCAAAAAGAGTGCAATGTAATACTTCAAAACTTGAAAAGGGAGCAGGGTAGAGTGGCCCTCACCCCCTAGATCTTCTCAGGATGTCCCAAGAGGATCTGTTTCTGCTTTCCTGAGAGACTATGGTTTGATTTGAATATACCACAATAACTTGCATTACAACATGCAAGATATCTACAGAGGAAACAGTATACATTTCTCAGATGAGGAAAACAGAGTTTTGCTCTTCAATTTTAGACTCTGCATCAGTACCTACTCATAGGTACTGAAATCACCCACATAACACAACAGCTCTTTTTAGAGCTACCCTACCTCTAAGCAATCCAAATTATTATTAAAAACTATTTTTTTTCACTGTTTTTCCCCGTGGTGCGCTCAGGGTGTGCGTACCAGAGAGCGTACCCGGGAACGTACCCAGCGCTTACCCCGCAACATTTTTTTTTTAAAAAAATTGCCCTTAAGAATCCTTCTAGGCCCCCCTCAGAAAACCAGGGGGTGTCTACTCTGCCCCCTTTTAATTATTTCCCCCTTTCTTTTTCACCTCTTTTGTCTCGATTCTACCGAGACACAAGATGGCGGACTCTCCAGACTGTTTAGAATGTTGACAGACACCCGACAGCCAATCAGCTTTCCGCTCGCGCATTCCCGTGGCGCGCCGGGTGCGCTCCCCGGTACGCGTACCGGTGAGCGCCCGGAGCGCGCCTATAGATATATATGTGTTTTTGAAGTTAATTTTAAAAAAACCACTGGAGCAATTTCCACCAAATATAGCAAAGGCACATCTGCGTACCAGTCCCTACAATTTTGCCAAGTTTGGCGTAATTCCATTCAGCGGTTCGGGCTGTAGACTTGTCAGACCGTCCTATGGAAATTAACATGGGGAAAACACGTTTTGGGACCCCCCCTTTTTTCTCAGCCCCCACTTCACGAATCCCCCCGAAACTTCCAGGGAAGGAGCGGAGCGGAGAGGAGCTGGCCAAAATTTTGGAAAATTACACACAAATTCCTCAACCGGCGCCAGAGTTATTTCCAATAGAATGTTGCAGATTTCCTATGGTAGCCAATCCTAACTATAACTACCTACTGGCAACCTCCAGTAGGTAATATATATATATCAAACCAAAGTTGCCCTTGATAAGAACGCCACACACAGAGGGGGTTGCTGCACATCACCTCGCAAGCGGCAGCAAGTTGGCAGGCTACTTGTCTTCCTTGTGGCCATACGCGTTTCGAGCTCCCTCGAGCTCTTGATCACTGGCGGTATGAAGCAGGACACAGACAGTGTAAGAACAGCTGAATTTATTTAAATGCGAAGTCCCGTCCTAGTGGGCGCCCAGGCATGCTGGTAAAGGTAGTCCCATATAATCCTGACTGGACTTCAGAGTTCTTTAACCAAGTGGATGCTGTTCCCACTTCACGTAAATTAATAATCCCTGTAGGGTAGGAAAGCAACGCCAGCACTGCCTTCCAGCTGTCA
Organism: Lissotriton vulgaris; assembly: GCF_964263255.1. Lineage (NCBI taxonomy): Eukaryota > Metazoa > Chordata > Amphibia > Caudata > Salamandridae > Lissotriton > Lissotriton vulgaris. The sequence continues at coordinate 87,047 of NW_028241293.1, forward strand.
AGTCTCCAAGCGGGTGAGGCTCCCTCTGCCCTGCGCGCACTCGTGGTTACGAGCACACAGGAACCGCTGTTTACAGTCAGGGCATTCTTGCAGCTGGACCAACCGCTTAAACACCAAACCAAAGTTGCCCTTGATAAGAACGCCACACACAGAGGGGGTTGCTGGACATCACCTCGCAAGCGGCAGCAAGTTGGCAGGCTACTTGTCTTCCTTGTGGGCAAATGCGTTTCGAGCTCCCTCGAGCTCTTGATCACTGGCGGCATGAAGCAGGACACAGACAGTGTAAGAACAGCTGAATTTATTTAAATGCGAAGTCCCGCCAGTGATCAAGAGCGACACAGCGCTCGAAACGCGTTTGGCAGTATCTTACAATGGGATAACGTGTTGGAGATGCGCCGGCTTCTACCGGGGGCCGAGTGCTGCAACCCCTCTTCGTGTGATATCTCCACTTGGGCAACCTTGTTTTCTGATATATATATATATATATATATATAAATATATATATATATATATATATATATATATATATATATATATATATATATATATATATATATATATATATATATGATGTCACATATTACATCATTCATGACATGGTCATTTGAGATGTCATCAGTGATGTCACTGACCATGTCAACAGTGGATTGAGGGTGCGCGAAATATAGTTAGTACAACTAACTATATAGGAGCAATTTCAATGGTTTTGTATGAGTGAAATGTCCAGCTAACTCTAACACCCCTAAAACTTGTAGTTTTTTGAGTGAATTTTAAAGGTTTTTTAAATGCTAATTCCTAACTATATAAGGCATGAAACCTATGTTTTTTTTCAATGAATTTCAAAGGTTTTTTAAATGCTAATTCCTAACTATATAAGGCCTGAAACCTATGGTTTTTTTCCAGTGAATTTGCGTGGTTTTTTAAATGCTAACTCCTAACTATATAAGGCCTGAAACCTATGTTTTTTTCAGTGAACTTTCAAAGGTTTTTTTAATGCTAATTCCTAACTTTATAAGACCTGAAAGCCCACCTGGAATCTCCAGTATGCGTCAGGGGACTGCATTGCAGAGAGGTGTAATGAAGCCACGCCCCCTTTTACACCTCTCTGCAACGCAGCCCCCGTGCATGTTTGAAGAGGGGGAATTAATTCCCCTTACATACTGGGGGCCCCTGGGGGCAAACTAGCCCACCTGGAACCTCCAGTATGTGCCAGAGGGCTACATTGCAGAGGTGTAATGAGGCTATGCCCCTTGTTACACCTCTCTGAAACGCAGGCCCCTGGCGCATTTGCAGAGGGGCAAATAATTCCCCTTGCATACTGGGGGTCCCTGGGGGCCAACTAGCCCACCAGGAGCCTCCAGTATGCGCCAGGGGGCTGCATTGCAGAGAGGTGTAATGAGGCCACACCCTTTTTTACACCTCTCTGCACCGCAGCCCCCGTGCATGTTTGAAGAGGGGGTACTAATTCCCCTTGCATACTAGGGGTCCCTGGGGGCCAGAGGGCTACATTGCAGAGGTGTAATGAGGCTATGCCCCTTTTTACACCTCTCTGCAACGCAGGCCACTGGCGCATTTGCAGAGGGGGACTAATTCCCCTTGCATACTGGGGTCCCTGGGTCATATCTGCCCAAACGCCGATATTCCGAATGATTGAAAATGACTTTTCTTGAGAAACATTTCGATTTGGATTATCATGTCCTATACTTTGGAATTTATGCAAGACTGACTTTGAGGATGCTATAAATTACTCAAGTCTGCCCGAATTGTGTGGGTAAAATTGATACATAGTCACTTTGAATAAGAATGTACTTACGTCTCGTCTAACATTTGGAAGAAATATCTAGTTATATGACAACAGGATACCGACATAACTTGAAGGAAATAAGAACGCTCTGAAGAAGTTCTGTTGTACAGAACGAAACACGTCGGCTGGCTGTGGTACATAAACTTAAGGAAAATAAAAGCATTTGAATATACACCAAGATTCAGCGCTTCAATAAGGACTCTAAGTGATATGATTTGATTGGACTTATTGTGCAAGTGGTGCTGTGCCAAACTTTGGAATATTCTCCACTACTCTCTACTACTTACTCTCTACTACTCCACTACTTTCTAGTGCTCACTCTCTACTACTCATTCTCTACTACTCTACTACGCTCTACTACTCTCTCTCTACTACTCACTCCCTACTACTCACTATCTACTACTCTCTACTACTCACTCTCTACTACTCTCTACTACTCACTCTCTACTACTCTCTCTCTACTACTCACTCTTTACTACTTACTCTCTACTACTCTCTACTACTCACTCTCTACTTCTCACTCTCTACTACTCTCTGCTACTCACTCTCTACTACTCTCTCTCTACTACTCTCTACTACTCACTCTCTACTATTGACTCTACTACTCTCTACTACTCACTCTCTACTACTGACTCTACTACTCACTCTCTCCTACTCTCTCTCTACTACTCTCTACTACTCACTCTCTACTACTCACTCTCTCCTACTCTCTACTACTCACTCTTTACTACTCTCTACTACTCACTCTCTACTGCTCTCTACTACTAACTCTACTACTTACTCTCTACTACTCTCTACTACTGACTCTCTACTACTCACTCTCTACTACTCTCTACTACTCACTCTCTACTACTCTCTCTCTACTACTCTCTACTACTCACTCTCTACTACTGGCTCTACTACTCACTCTCTACTACTCTCTACTACTCACTCTCTACTACTCTCTCTACTACTCTCTACTACTCACTCTCTACTACTCTCTACTACTCACTCTTTACTACTCTCTACTACTCACTCTCTACTGCTCTCTACTACTCACTCTACTACTTACTCTCTACTACTCTCTACTACTCACTCTCTACTACTCACTCTCTACTACTCTCTACTACTCACTCTACTATTCACTCTACTACTCACTCTCTGCTACTCTCTCTACTGCTCTCTAGTACTCTCTACTACTCACTCTCAACTCTCTATTACTGACTCTCTACTCTCTACCTCTCTACCTCTCTCTACTCCTCTCTCTACTAGTCTCTACCTCTCTACCTCTACCTCTCTACCTCTACCTCTCTACCTCTCTACCTCTACCTCTCTACCTCTCTCTACACGCACACATATACACATATATATGCATATATATGCATATGCATTTATATATATGTATGTGTATATATATATATATATATACATACATATATAAACATATATAATCTGCATATCTATATAAATACAAATATAAATGCATGCATACATATACATATATGCATTCATATGCATGTTATTTACATGAAAGTTTTAAAAACACTAATAAAAGCAAAGCTAAAAAGCCACCTCATTACAAACAGAATGGCTTTAACTTAAACGAGGGCGAGATCTATTGCATTTTCAATGCTTGTTTACTTTGATTCCATCAAGAAGGCATTCAGATCTGTCACACATTTGCCATAAATTCTGAATGTTAGCACTCTAGTTGCTCATTAGATCACTGTAGTAAAGCTACTGCTCACCAGGGAAGTCTGCTGCTGGTATTCAAAGTGTATGTTTCAGTCTGCATGTCAGAATTTATTTAATACAATAGAAGAGGATTTGAGAAGTCACTCAAAATGTGCCCTAATTTTTCTTTCTGCAGCACTAATCATACTTTCTATGGCAAAATATACCCCCTCATTTTGTTCCTTTTTAAATTAAATGTTTTAAGAGTTGCCACTTTATTCCAATCAAGATGGCTTCAGATGTGCCATACCTTTGTAATAAGTAGGACTGTTAGCGCTCTAGTTGTTCTTTAGAACACTCTGGGACATTCTGTCATTGGGCTATACTTGGGCTACATCTGGGCTCTTTTGTCTCTGGTGGCCATCTTGGGAGACTGCATGTCAGAATTTTTTAATGAAATAGAAGAGGATTTGAGAAGTCACTCAAAATGTGCCCTAATTTTTCTTTCTGCAGCACTAATCATACTTTCCATGGCAAAATATGTCCCCTCATTTTGTTACTTTTTAAATTAAATGTTTTAAGAGTTACCACTTTATTCCAATCAGGATGGCTTCAGGTGTGCCATACTTTTGTCATAAGTAAGACTGTTAGCGCTCTAGTTGTTCGTTAGAACACTCTGGGACATTCTGTCATTGGGCTATACTTGGGCTACATCTGGGTGATATTTGGGCTACATTTGGGCTCTTTTGTCTCTGGTGGCCATCTTGGTAGACTGCATGTCAGAATTTTTTAATGAAATAGAAGAGGATTTGAGAAGTCACTCAAAATCTGCCCTAATTTTTCTTTCTGAAGCACTAATCATACTTTCTATGGCAAAATGAACCCCCTCATTTTGTTCCTTTTTAAATTAAATGTTTTCAGGCTTACCACTTAATTTCAATCAAGATGGCTTCTGGTGTGCCATACTTTTGTCATAAGTAAGACTGTTAGCGCTCTAGTTGTTCTTTAGAACACTCTGGGACATTCTGTCATTGGGCTATACTTGGGCTACATCTGGGTGATATTTGGGCTACATTTGGGCTCTTTTGTCTCTGGTGGCCATCTTGGGAGACTGCATGTCAGAACCTTCTGCAGCACTAATCATACTTTCTATGGCAAAATATACCCCCTCATTTTGTTCCTTTTTAAATTAAATGTTTTAAGAGTTACCACTTTATTCCAATCAAGATGGCTTCAGGTGTGCCATACCTTTGTAATAAGTAGGACTGTTAGCCCTCTTGTTGTTCTTTAGAACACTCTAGGAGGCTGCAGTAGAACACAAAGGAATCAACTGACAGTCTCTGTCCTTGTTGGATGTACATGTTTTACTGAGAGTCAGACTTCATTGTCACATGACTGAGAAAGATAATGTGAATTTACAGAAAATATGCTTTCAGTTTAGCTTATAGATCCCCTTCCAAACCACTGTGGGAAAAGCATGAGATAATAGTTTTCTTTCAAACATGATTCATGATATCCCAGCAGAAGTCTTTTTCACATAGTAAAATCACCTTAGAACACACCACAATTCCTAAAATGTGTATGGTACCATCAACAAATGATTTATAATGTAACTAAAGTCCTAAAACCCTCTATTAACTACAATGCATTTTAATAAGGTGCTATCATGTATATTGGTCCCAAGATGGCCGCCAACACTTCTTGGATGAAGTGCTGACAGCCAATCAGATCTCACGATGAGATGTGTGGTTAGGCTCCGGCCAGATATATATGTGTTTTTGAAGTTAATTTTCATAAAAACCACTAGAGCAATTTTCACCAAATATAGCAAAGGCACTTCTGCGTACCAGTCCCTACAATTTTGCCAAGTTTGGTGTAATTCCGTTCAGCGGTTCGGGCTGTAGACTTGTCAGAACGTCCTATGGAAATTAACATGGGGAAAACACGTTTTGGGACCCCCCCTTTTTTCTCAGCCCCCACTTCACGAATCCCCCCGAAACTTTCAGGGAAGGAGCGCAGCAGAGCTGGCCAAAAGTTTGGAAAATTACATGCAAATTCCTCAATCGGCGCCAAAGTTATTCCCAATAGAATGTTGCGGATTTCCTATGGTAGCTAGGTCCTAACCATATATACCTACTATATATATATATATATATATATATATATATATATATATATATATATATATATATATATATATATATATATATATATATATATATATATATATATATATATATATATTAATATATTACCTACTGGCGGTTGCCAGTAGGTAGTTATAGTTAGGACCTAGTTTCCATAGGAAATCCACAACATTCTATTTGGAATAACTTTGGCGCCGGTGGATGAATCTTCGCAAATTTCTCCAAGAAAATGACCCGCTCCTTCCCTGAAAGTTTGGGGGTGATTTGTCAAGTGGGGGCCGAGATAAAAGGGGGTCCCAAAACGTGTTTTCCCCAAGCAATTTTCCATAGGGACCTTTAGCCAGGGCTACAGCCCGAACGGCTAAACGGAATTACACCAAATTTGGCAGAGAGGTAGAGTTCGGTTTGCAGATTGTGCTTTTTGTGTAAATCCATTCAGTAGTTCCTGAGAAAATCAAAAGTAAAATCATAGTGATATCTAGAGACGAAATACTGTACGCGATTGGATGTGAACTGTCTGTCAACACTCTAAACCAGGAAGTGTTGTCAGCCATCTTGTGCCTCGGTAGAACCGTGTCATAAGAAAACAGTAAAACAAAGTTGAAAAATAAGGAAAGGGGGCAGGGTAGAAACATCCTGACCCTCTAGGCCTGCTCAGGGGGTCCCACTTGGATCGTTATGGCCCAAATATTTTTTTTTAAATCGCGTGGTACTCGTATGGTACGCGTTTTGGGGAAAAAAAGACTGCTTTATTATTAATTAGCACCCGGGAGAGTTAAATATCGGGGCCAATTTTTTTTAATAATGGGGGCCAGAGGGGTCCCCCTGCTCCGGGGATCGCCATCCCTTGGGGCTTTAAATATATGTATGCGGGGGGCTCATGGCCCCCCGGAGTTCCGGGGATTCGCCAGTCCGTGGGGCCTCTTTTTATTTAAAAAAAACTGTGTGGGAGGGATTTCAAGCCCCCCCACATGCCCCGGGGACCGTCACCTCCCCGGGGCTCTAATATAGAAAATAGGGGGGACGGACCACCCAGCCCCGGGGACTACCACCTCTCGGGGCTTTTGAATGTTGGGAGGGGGGCTGTGCGGCCCCCTTCGTGGAGCCTTTGATAGCCCTGGGGACCACCACCTTTCATGGCCGGCTTCTGCAGTGTCCCGGGGTGCCTACAGTGCCGCCTTCTGCAGTGCCCGGGGTGATGAAAAGCAATGCCGTCTCCCGAAGGACACGGGAAGCCGGCTGGGACCGTGGGGGCTTTGGGGCACATAAAAAACAGTTCTTTTCAGAACTAACTTTACTGGTCAAAAAAAGAGCTATATTTTTATGATAGTATGTAAAACGTTCAGTTTTTTTTCTGCACCAGTTGTACTCTCTAATGATGCGCAGCCTAGTTTCCAAGCCCACGCTTCTTGTTTTTTCTTCAAGTTCACCAAGCAAACCTCTCCTCATTTCAGGTATTACATTTTCCGCTTTCTTCTGCCGGGTCGTGTGCCTCATCCCCTGCTATACTTTTATAATATATTAATAATCATATTCTATCTATATTTATTTGAAACGTATTGCCAAGGCGCCAAATGTTAATTACATACTCCGTCCTCCGTCATTTTAGTAGTTTTCCTCCGTTATATTTATTATACCTGCTACTTTCAATTTACCCCCGCCTATCTTCTCTGTGATCCATGAGATTTTCTGCCACAGACACCACGGTGTTTGTCCTTGGCTTCCGATCTTATCAGACTTGGTCACACGCATACCTAAAAACTAATTTGAAGCACGTAATGCACAGCCATTACAACGCGTGACCGTCACCACAAAGCCATTACCGTGCTTATGCTATTATCATGCGTGGTAAATGTATAGTATTTGTAAAAGCATGCGTGCTAAAGGCATGCGTGGTAAAGCCATATGCGTGCTAATGAATTTGTGGTGACAGTCATGCGAAGTTATGACCGCATTGTAATGGCTGTTTCTCCCCAGGACACTGCAGCAACCGGGTCTGGGTGTGGCAGACTCCAGGGCATCAGGCGGTGGGCCACGCAGCCTTCCTCACACAATATAGAAATCTCCGGGGGGTGGTTGTTTTTGTGGTTTGAGGGGTTTCATTGAGGCCCACACACTTAATTTTGTAGGGGGGTAGGTTTGCACGCGAAATTGTCGCAAGAGGTTTGTAAATGTGGTACACATTGTTTTGTTTTACTTTGATTTCCTTTCTATGTTGTAGTCCATCCAGAGAAAATATAACTTATTGTACAGCCAGTACTTTTCAACCCTACTGTCAAACATCTTACTATAGTACTTCAAATTATAAATATTATTTTTGTTGTGGACCGTCCCCCTCCAAAAAGTATATCTTTTTTTTATTAACTTTAATTAAAACAACAATAACTGTAAACGTAACTTAAAGATAATATAATAAACAACTAGAAAAATTACTTTAATAAAACAGTATTATAAACAAATTGTGATGTGGACTCCAAAAGATGTTGGGTAGGTAATCTGCAAAACAAAAAAAGAGTTTAAAGTTATGTAGATGCGACTAAATAAGATGAAGCATTACAAGTGAAGGTAACACTACTATTTTACGTGTGCAGTGTGCCTAGTACATTTTACTTCTGTTATAGTCCCGCGTTCAAGTGGTGTCTATGTGGAAGTGCCTACTGTGTTACTGACACAAAAGTGGCACAACGGGATTGTAAATAGGCTGACTTATTTCTAATGCATTGCAATAGAGGCATTGGATATCTAGGCCGCTGTGCTTACCTTTTATAAACACTGCGGCCACCAGAGTTCACAACTTCAATTCAACTCTGCTTCTACACATCGAAGTAGACAGCAGTGTGCATAACTTTAAAAGAGAAAGAGAAATGATGTCACAGAGAGTGAGAGAGAGAAAGAGAGAGAAAACAACATTAAAACTGTCCCGCAGAGTCTGGAGTTGAGATTTTTTCTTGAAAAGTCAGACGCAGATTAACAAGCTCCTTGCGCCACTATTCCCATGGTAAAAGTGACACAAAAGTGGCGCAATAAGCTTGTAGATCTGTTTCTCAGACTGTTGTAATCTATCTGTTATCACTGTTAGAATGTAATTATACATTTCTACACAGTCAAGCTGCTGCACACTACCCACTCTCTCCTTTCACAAATAATTTGTTGTTATTTCGGAAAAAAATTCTTTGCTCACCTAGTGCCATTGGCATGATTGAAAGAGGGTGCTCTAGGTGTGTGTCGATGAAGCATTCACCACTTCAACTCAGATAAGGTTGTATACAGCAGACTGGAGATAGCAGCGTCCAAAACTTAAAAAAAGAAAGAGAAACAATGTGAAACAGTAAGAAAGAGAAAGAGAAAAAAGGACATTAAAACATGGGAGAGACACACACGACAGGCGGAGGGGGTGCCTGAAGCCAGAGGCGCAACCACAGTCAAAAATATCGGGGGGGGGGCTAGAAAAAATGTAGGGGGGGCTTAACTTCAAGCAAAAAGAAGAGTGAAGCTGCAGAGGCTGTAAGCGGGGGGTGGGACATCAAAGCCTCATTAACAAGCAAAATGTCTTTAAAAGACCTGTGCAGTACTCGGGTGCGACTGTGTGTGGGCCCAGGAAGCTATCTCTTCCTAGCTGAAACACTGGGCATTGTACTGTTGCTGTGTTTTCCTGGTAGCGTAAGCACAGTAGGCTGTACTAACGTATTTAGTCTCGATTAATTTACCACCTCGCCCAGGGGCTTTTAAATGTTGGGAGAGGGGTCAATAATTGTGGTGACATTTCTCCTTTAGCGTGCAGTACTATATTATTTTATAAAATGTATGACTCTTCAAACCATCTTTGCTCTTACGACGTACGGCTGCGATTTCCGTAATTGCTTTACGGATTGTAATTTGAGATGTCATGAGTGATGTCATGAGTGATGTCATTAACCATGTCATGAGTGATGTAATATGTGATGTCATCAGCAGTGCATTGTGGACGCGCGAGTTATAGTTAGCTGAACTAACTATAACGGGGGAATTTCAATGGTTTTGTATGAGTGAAATGTCCAGCTAACTATAACATGTGTGAAACCTATGGTTTTTTCAGTGAATATATATATATATATATATATATATATATATATATATATATATATATATATATATATATATATATACATATATATATATATATATGTGTGTGTGTGTGTCTGTGTGTGTGTGTCTTTAGGGTCAACTGCCCCTCCTGTTAACTGAAGTAGGTCCCACACAGCAGAGTTGCTGAGAGGTTGTACAAGGTCATGCCTCCTTTCTCCACCACTCTGCAAAGAATGTATGTCACTACATAGCATACTAATACCACGAATGCCATTACAACGTGGGTATTACTACGCGATGTCAATGACAATGACATGCCATTAAATCGCAAACTATTACCACGACTATGCCTTTACCACACGTGCCATTAAAACGCAAAGGCATGCGTGGTGAAGCTATACTTGTGGTTAAAGTTTGCAAGGTAAGTGACTACCCTACCCCTACACAACCCTTCCCGACCCCCAGTTCTCTCCCTACAATAACACTACATTACCCAACACGACCCCCCAACAATACCGTAAAACACTACACTAGACACATACTACAACTCTGCCCTTAACCCTAATGCACTACACTACAGAAACACTACAACAGTACCCTAACCCTAAAACACTACACTACACAAACACTACAACACTACCCTAAACCCTAAAACACTGCACTACACTATACACACACTACAATAGTACCATAAACCCTAAAACACTACACAAACACTACAATAGTACCCTAAAACACTACACTACACAAACACTACAACACTACCCTAAACCCTAAAACACTACACTACACAAATACTACACTACCCTAAACCCTAAAACACTACACAAAGACTACAACACTATACTAAACCCTAAAACACTGACACAACCCTAAAACACTACACTACTCTACACTACAGAAACACCCTAAAATACCCTGAAAAAAAACACAACCCCACACAACACAAACATTACAACACTACTTTGACAATACTCTAAACCCTACAAAAGTAACCCCCACCCCAAGCGCAACCCCCCTTACCTCTCTGTCCTCATGGTTCCTCTCCAGCGTTGTCGTCTCTGCTCCCGGTTCCTGCTTCCTGCTTCGAGGGGTGGTGCACGTCGTTGTGAGGAAACAGCCTCAGTTTCCTCACCCTCTGAAAAAGAAAATTAAGTACTCCTACAGATACTAATTAAAACTGAAAACACACTGAAATGTGCCTGTTATGGTAAGCTCAGCTATCCATAACTCGCAAAGCAGCCATGAAAACCCTAACTCCCATACCAAATGCACATCAAGGCTGATTTCATGAATTATAGTTAAAAGGGAAACATCTTGAGTGTGTTATTCATTTAAAGGATGGCTGAGATGTTGTATAATGGTGTCAAATAGAGCCATATATTCTAAGTGGGATTCTAATTGGGATGCTGGGTTCAATTGTGCCCCCTGTTGCCAATAAAATGCATTTATTTTGATCAATTTGCCTTTGCAGATTTACTTCTACACAACCTATATTTTTACAGTAGCTGGAATTCCTGAACAAATCATTCCTTATATCACAGTTGGCACAGGAGCTTGTGAATGCATTACTGCGTTAACTTGTGTAAGTAATAACCAGACTGATGGATTACCTGAACCTAAACATGTAAATTAAATGAACAATTTAAAGTAGAGCTGGCTGCTGCAGAAAATTAATTTCATTTTCTCAACATTTATTAAACAATAGAGTGTGATAGTGTGTGGCAAGCATATGTTAACAGGTAAAACATTTATTATATTGTGAAATTTCAGCGGAGGAGCAATTATCCACATGCCCACCAGCACTAATTGCGGTTATTAAGAGTATTCAGGATTATGCTCAATTAGTACGTCTAAAATGCATTTACATGCTAAATATTGCAATTCTTAAAGTGTAGTTCAGTATTTTTTGTTTAGTGTATTTTCCAATGATTTGTCAAAAAGAGACCTAGACAGGACCTTATACCTAAGTTTAAATATGTCTTTATTGCCGTACAAACTCAGTAAAGGAGAATACAATGAAATGACTATTTTTCTGCAATGTGCATCAATTATACAAGCGTTCTTACAGTTTTAAAAAACAATTTAAATGGAGGTTTATTCCATCAGGCAATATGGCAAAAGAGGTTTGGAACCCATTAAGAATTAATTGTCCTGTGAGTCTCACATGGCTGATTGTTGGCTAAAATGCACCATTTTCATAATGCTCTGGTGATTTATGAGTTATAGTTTACTAGGTGCCCGTCTCAAATTGGTAAATCGGCATTGAGGCTGGACTTTTTCAAGAGAGTCTAGGAAACCTAATCCTTGGCCATATTTTGAATGAAATTACTAAAAACTTATCAACATGTGGCTCCAAGGGAAATATGAAAAGGGGATCGGATTTTGCTATATAATAGTGTGAAAATCCTTGCATTCTCTTGAAATTTGAAAACATCTTTCAATAATTCCTAAAAATATGGTTTGTATATTTCATTTGGCAAGATACATGAAAAATTATGTGTCCACTTATTTTTCAGATGAAAATAAATACACATTGACTATTAGCAGGATAATTTTCTCAGGCAAAACACTTACATAGAAGAATTTTGATGGAACTTTAACTGGATGATAAATATGTAAGTGCATGCAAAATCCAGAGAAAATAATTAAAGCTACAAGTATAAGAAACACTTTAATGGTGCCTGGAAAGCAGCTGACATGATGTCAGATGAAAGTTCTCTAGAGCTGGAAGTGACAAGAAAATGTTTTATGAACAGTATCAAAAGTGGTGCCCTTCTTTTTGATGGCCAGCCCAACCGAAGCACCTTCCAACCCTGACGTACTCCAACAAAAATAACTACCTAGGACCCGAAATTTTTCAACATCAGTAAATGAAATTCCTGAAAGAATTCTGACTTTTTGAATCATGAATGTTATTTTGGATCAGGAAATCCATGTTTTTAAACAGAGGCTGTATTATGGTTAGGGAGAACTTTCTCTCTTTGCATGATGACACACCATAAAACAGGTGTGCTGGGGGCAAACAGGGAAAGTGCACCCTTTTAAATTGAATGCCCTGCCCTCAGGGCAGCCATGAATTCATGCTGCCATGGGGGCAACACATTTAAGTGAAAAATGGAGCAACTTTGAAGCAGCCACTCCGTGCACTTTTAAGAGGGATTAGAGATCCTCTTGAGCAGAGTGCAGTGAGCGACTGCACCTGCCTGCAAGGGGTTGTCTGAGGATTCAAAATGGCCCCTTCCTCCCTCCAGAGGGCTTCCATCGGGGTGCACACTGACACTATGCCACAATTTAGGTCGCACACTGTCAGTGCACCACCTGGCAGCTTCTTTGCCTCTGCTCCCACGTCTATATTATGGCACTGTTGCAAAGGAAAAGGGATTACTTCATTTTCATGGGGCCACTCCCTCATGCAAATGAGGGAAGATCCTCTGGTGCTATCTCTGGTGCTTTATGTGCATCAGCACTATCTGTATTACACATGGGTCCACACAAGCGTCTGTGGCCCATTCTGTAATACCAAACTGCCCCGGTGTGCACAAAGTGGGCGCTAATGCCTGTTGCGGCCTTGAAAAAACCTTTGAGAAGCAGGCTCTTCATTGTTGAATTCTCAGTTGGTTGATAGTAGTTCTGTTCACCACCCTATTAGTTGATATATTTCCTCTCTCTGTCTCTTCCTACGAAACCCCACATCGCTAAATATCTCTCCCCTAAGCCCTGCCTTAAACGCATCGGTTCTGTTCGCCCCAATGCATGGGATTGCCTTTTCAATCAAAACTGTGTAAGGAGTAATGAATTTTAAAAATATGGTGCATGTTTCACATTGAGTTAGACCCAATATTTAAATGAGCATTTCATAGTGGCTCTCTACAATTCCATCAACATTGCCTTGATTTCTCACCACATGATGCTGCCTGAAAGGGGCAGAATCTGGTCCTCTGTCCATATCTTAGTCATGAAATTCAAACTAATGTGGTCTTTCCTTTTTTCCAGCTAAAAACTAACCATATGATTTGACATTATCCAATAGAGGGTAAAAACAGACCACAGTGTGGGATTTCAATGCAAGTAAGGCCATCAAGAATATACATTAAGATGGTCATCATCAGTGGACTAACAGCTACATAAAGTATTTGGTAAAATGTACTATTTCTTTCTGATTTTAGAGTCTCTTAATCGAATATGCAGGAAGAAGGATTCTCATTATTGGAGGGTATATGCTGATGGCATTTTGGTGCCTCGTACTAACAGTCACACTAATATATAAGGTTAGTAACTAAGTTTCAATACAAGATATTATCTAGCAAATATATGTCATACTAGGAGTTGTTAAAGACTGTAGGGCTGATTTAGAGTTTGGCGGATGCAATAACCCAGTCGAAAGTCATCTGTAAAGCCGTACTTCAGCATGAAGGTCCAGTTGCATATTTGGAGCTAGGCCGTTTGGCAGACGACACCTCGCCAAACATCCATTACAGCCAATGCATCTTTTTTTTCCTCTGGAAATGGAGTTATCTTCCTAACACAATAGAGGGCATTAGCTCAGCCATATCTCCACCCGCCATATTGGGATATGGCATTCTGATGATGTTGTTATGAGGGAGCAATCTTCACACCAGAGATGATGGAATCAAATAGGGATGGCAGATGTATAAATAGGGTAAACCATGGCACAAAAAATGAAACCAATGGTTCAGAAAACATGTCCCTGTTGGTGCAAGGCATTGGCCTGCACCTAGCAACCCTTGAGAAGTAAGGCTATCCACCTAAAAATCGAAGGTAGGACGTATTCAGATTTTTTTTAAATGTCTGTCAATAACAGACTAAAATGTATTTTAGGTTACAAATATTTTTCAATATAATACACGATTTGCACACATACATGTTTAAATTGTTTTATTAATGTGCATCCACTTTAAAAAAAAACATTACCAATGTCAAATTAATACCAGTACATAGGACTAAATTCAAGTATCCCACAGAGTGCATGTTGGATATAAAAAACATATTACACAAGCTCCTCTGATGGTGTCAATTTTACATTTTTAAAGTCTGTAAACCCATAGTAGAGTGCACTACCTATGCCCATGGCCTGCAAAATAAATTCCACCAGGGGGCATGCAGCACTGATTGTGCCACCCACACAAGAAGCCCATTAAACATGCCTCAGGCCTGCCACTGTAGAGCCTGTGGGTGCAGTTTAACTGCCATATCAACTTGGAATGTAAGTAAAACATCTTACCAAGCCTTGAACTACCCTATTTTACACATAAGGCATGCCTAAGGTAGGCCCTAAGACACCCATGTGCCCTATGTAAGTAAAAGGTAGGACAATGTCAAGTTGTGTATGTCCTAGTAGTGAAAAACACCTGAATTCATCTTCCACTACTGTGACACCTACTCCTTTCGTAGGTTAACATTGAGAGTTTCGTATTACCCATTTAAGCTATTATTCCTGAATGGAAAGAAGTAATTCTGTCATGTTTTATATCCTTGGAATGGTAAAATTTGATTTAGCATTGCTATTTTAGAAATTCCACTTTTAAAAAGGGGACATTTCCCTGCTCTTTTTAAGCTCTGTGTTGAGCAGCCTGTCTCGAATACAGATTTGGGGTGAGTGACAGCTTGACTTTGTGCATTCCTTTGAGACAGCATGTGTGCATCCTGATGGCTCATTCTAGACAGGATGGGAAGGAGGAACTGGTACTTATATCTGAACAGGCAATGTACTGTACCAACACCCATTATAGATAGTCTGGAGCTAGGGCTGGGAAGAAAGGACTTATGGGCACTTCTTTGATGTCACCCTACTTCAAAGACACAACTGGGTATAAGTACTAGGTGTTTGACCCCACTAAATCAGATACTTCTGGACCTGTAAAGAGCCTCTGTCACGGGAACTGCTGTGCTGCTACCAGGACTGTCACTCTGCTCGACTGCTGCTCTTGAAGAACTTTTTCTCTGCTGCCCTGCTGCCTACTGATCTATAACTCTGCTGAGACATAGCTGGACTCTGCCTTGAACCAAGAGTGATCGTCAAGGGCATGTTGGCTTGCCTCTTGTTGTTTGAGACTCAGGAATAATAAAGCCTCATTGCCTACTTCTGTGCCTGGTCCATTGGTAGTGAAGGTGGAAGGAGAGTGGAGTGACCTACAAGTTATCATTCCCCTACCATCCACAAACCAAAAGGCTTGCTGAAAGGTTCAACAAGAACCTGAAGGGCAAGATCAAAGGCTGCCTAAGGCGTAATGGGATGTCCTCTTGTCATGCCTTCTCTTTACTCACAGAAAAGTGCCACAGAAGGGAGTAGGTTTCAGCCCCTTTGAGATTTTGTAGTATGGACACTCTGTAAGAGGACCTCTGAGTTTGTTGAATGTAGGGTGGGAGCAAGCAATGCATTGCTGCAGTGAGGGAAGATCGACGCATCCATTCAACTTCATGTAGAAACTAGATGCATCATCCACGGACCCAACGCATCTAAGCGCATCAACTTCAAAACTATTGCATTGCCACCACTGTATGAAGAAAATTGATGCATCACCTCGACTATGCGTTTGACATGTTGCTCAGCTGCACTGCACATTTTGCTGTTGCGAATAGTATCAACATGTTGTTTGTTCAGCGGGCCTGCATGGCTCCTGTATCCAGTCCAAGCTCCATTCCAGTCAGCCTGAGCTATTGACTTTGCCTTGGTCCAGTGCAACCAGATATCTCCCATAGGTGCTTATAGCTTCTAATGCTATTTTTACAATTAATCTTTAAAAATACAAAGCTTTACTTCTACCCATTGTATTTTTGTCATTTTGGACTTGTTTTATTTATAACAACATAGCTATATTCTATCCTGTTGTAGAGTCTTTTTATGCTGTTTTGATTGTGTTACTGTGTGTTTTGTTGCACAACTACTTTACACATTGCCTCTTAAGTTTAGCGTGACTGTTCTGTGCCAAGCTACCAAAGGGTAAGCACAGGTTAACTTTTAGGGTGTATCTTACTTACCCTGACTAGGATTGTGGTTTCTGCTTGAAGAGGATGCATACCTCTGCCAACTAGAAACCTATTTCTTACATAAACTAACTGTTTTCTTCTATTTATAAGGGGAGCTGTTCAACTTCTAAACTCTTTTCTAGTCAGAGACAGCAGTACGATTATATTGTTCATAAATTAGCCTTTTCTAACAACTGTCCTGAAAAATGCGCTTTGTAGTAACACATTTATACGTCACGCCAGGTACTGTGTTGTACTTACTCCTGATTCCTCTTTTCACAGTGTTGATATATTTCACTGTGTAACACTGCCCACTTAAACTTTTCTTTATGTTGCACATACTACAAATAAACATACTGCTCACCCTTTTCATTCAAGTGAAAATGCCCACAATTTTGTATAGCTGCCCCATGCTGTTCTTCACAACCACAGTTGCTGTTAAAAAATGAATTCATGGTTCGCTTCTGTGGACAATATAATAAGGGTCTCTGTGTAGCTCATCTTCCACTGTGTTTGCTACCTGTCTAAATATTGGAATAAAACAGCACCTTTCTCCAAGGAACTATCAACATTACCAAGTGAAAGAGTTGAATGTAGACCTTTTTTAAAGTTATTGTTGTTCCTGGCTCAACCCTAACTGACACTCCTCGCAGAGGAGAGAACAAATACCTTACTATCTATATTACACATATTTGCTAAAATATGCTTCATGTTTTCTCTAGATAGTCCCTATTATGACAGGTTAATTTCATTTTAATTGAAGCAAAAATAAATTGCTGGAACACCAACATTTTTTAAGATGTATGACAAATATAATTCTTACTTCCTGTAATGATGTATTTATTTCCAATACATGCATTTTCTAGTTATAATCTACAATTACTTTATCTTCTTCTTTGTAATGCTGTCATGAAGTTGAAACTTAATGAAATAAATGTAAAGATGTACAATCCCAGGGTCTTGTTTTACATACATCTCCATGCATACTGCCCTAAGGGTTAATGTCTTATGATTATTCTAGTTCTAACTGTCTAAAAAGTGTAATATAACACAATTATTCGAGTAGTGATGCTAATTGTGTGAAATTACCATATTTTGTATATTTTTAACCCATATTCTTGGCATTTTGTTTTTGATGGCTGTAGAACTATGTGTACTTCAACCTGGATAGCCAGTGGTAAATTATCAGTGCTCTCCTTTTTAAAAATGTGCAAATTGCTTTACTACTAAGTAATTGAACGTATAAGTGCCTCACTTTTTTAGAACAAAGTGTACACAGGACCTGTCAGTTAAATGTCACTAGTGGACTACAGCACCGGATGGGGTCCCAATAGACCTCTCCCAGGACAACTATGACCTTTGGGTTCCTTTACTGACCAATGTTTTGACAACATTGAAATAGTACCCCCCCCCCCCTCCTTCATGGAAGACAAGTATAATAGTGCCTATCTATAAAAAGGGGGATAAGAGTAGCCCTAAAAACTACAGGCCTATTTCCCTTTTAGACTCTGCTGCGAAACTCATGGGCCGTCTGCTTTTAGCCAGAATAGAGGCTTGGGCAGTTGATAAGAATATATTAATGCAAGCCTAGTATAGGTTTCAACAGGGTAGGGAAACTGTAGATCAGTTTCAGCAGCATTTGACAGCATTTCCCACCCAAAGCTCTGGTATATCATCGAAGAGATGGGGATCAACCCTCCAATAATTGATTTTATCCGGCAATTGTACTCGGAGGCATCAGCATCGGTTAGATATGGGAAAACCGGGGAATGTACCCGCCTTTTAAGATTTTAAGGGGGGTAAGACAGGGCTGTGTCCTCGTGCCGCCCTTGTTCTCCAGCTATACAAACGGCATGGGGAATACCCTTCTGGGTGTAACCCCTGATCTCCCCATGTCTGAGTCTATCCAGCTCCCAATTGCAGATGATGCAGTCCTCATCACCAGAACAGGGATAGGGCTGCGTCGCCTAATTACCACTTATGCTGCCTTCATGGATTCCCTTGACATGAAGGTTAAACAGTCAAAATCGTTCGTAATTATTGCCGGGGTGGGGGGGTGTCCACGGAAAACTATCACACCTCCACAAAGAATCAGGGAAAACTGAGGTGGTGGAGTCGTTCCCCTATCTTGGGGGATAAGAATCAAACGTGGTCTAGACTAATTGATGCAAGGGTCATGGGAACGGAAAGGAGTCTGGGAGCATTAAAATCATTTAACTCCAGGCTGGGCAGGAAACCTTTGGCCACTGTTAGGCAGATTTATCAAGCTAAAACAAAATCTGAAGCCACAAATGGAACAGGTGTCTGGGGTCGGGCACACCACGAACAACTCCAAATCATTGAAGATACGTTTTTTAAATCCTACGCTTCTTTGCCGACCGACCCTTTTCCAAAAAACATACAGATTCGAACAGCGTCCTACACACTTGGTGTCTCAACTCACCCTGTGCAACCAATTGAGGCGGTTTGCATTTCATTATTTTCAAGAACTCAATTGAAGTTATCGAGATTTTTGAAGGCCAACTAAAGGAGGTCTAACCTTTCAAACCCTAAGGGAGTCTTTGCTTCAGCAATTGAATAGACATCGTCCTGATGATTGTCTTCTTGACATCAGCAACCAAGACCGAAACGTCGACATTCCATCAACTCCTCTAATGTTGTTTCACAACACGAATCCACAACCACATTTAATTGATCATTTTGGGTTGTCTTTTTTCACTAATTAGGAGCTGATGTGTTAAGTCATGAACCATAGATAACATTTTGCCAATCTTTGTTCATGATTTTTTTGCTAAAATTAATTTGTATATTTATCTCCCATAACTTGTTTTCAGTAAAGATTTTTCTTTGAAATACAAATCCCTCTGCTCTGTTTTACTTTTGACCTTCCATTAATTAATTTATTCATATACAATAATATCGTTATCCTGTGGATAGTATTGAGTGTGTTACTGTGGTACAACTCAAAACTCAGACCGAAAAATTCAAAAACAAATCCCTTGTAGCATCCTTTGTTTTGAATTGCACATTGCCCAAGCCTACAAGGGTCTATTGGGTTTCCCCTGCTTATAACAATGGTATGAGGGTTGGCAGTTGGAGTATGGGCTGAGTAGCTAGGAGGCTGCTCCTGGTGGGGCTGCTTGTTCCAGCTTGATACTTCTTGTAAACTTATTTATGGCTTAATAAACCTACTTCTAATCTCAACCACTACTGCCTCGGCTACATCCTTACTAGTATGTATGGACCTGCATACTACATTATTCATGGCGAAGATCTGGAGACTTTCCTGCACAAGATTTGCCTATTTACAAGAGTTGGGAGTTTCCTGCAACTGAACTGGAACAAGCATCTATCATCTCTAAGTAAGGAACCTGTACAAGCACCAAAAGTAGCCCCACCAGTGCCGAACACACCAGGCAGCCCTAGCAAAACCGTGTTGTCAAGTCATCTTACAAGGTTTCTGCGTAGAAAATCTTCACTCAAGCTACCTAAGTGACGCAGAAGGAAAAACGTCTAACATAGTGCCTTGTAAGCAACAATCTATATCTACTGAAGCAAGCAGTTTCAGGTAATCGGTTATTTTCTGATTTAGGAATCTAGTGCTTTGAAAAGACTTTCATGTTACTCAAAAAGACTTTCTTTTATCTCAAGATGTTGGATGTGTTACCATCTTCGTGTGTGAGTTCTTGCCTGTACTAGTGCTGACTGTCGCAGCAGTTTAAACCGTGTGCCAGTACCCCTGCTTTTTCAAGAAATCAGCTATTTTTTTGTGGAAAATTACTGTGGCCGAATTTGCTTTGTACGTATGTACGTGGTCCTGATACTAGTCTCTTCAAGATTGCTCCGCACCGAGTGTCATTTTTAAAGCAGCTGTTTTCCTGACACCTGAAGGTTAAATACACTCTGTGGTGTTAAACCGAGGCCATTCTGGGCGAAGTCAAGTTGAGCCCTGGGTGTGTTTTCACTGCGTGGAAATCGTGTGGACTTTGAATTGAGTTCCATGTTTTGACCTTGTTTAATTCACTGATGAGACTTTGGCTGTGTCGCACTTTTCAACTGCCAGTTCGAAATTCAAAAGAAACTTTGCTCGCGCTTACCTTGGAGAAATTCTTGGGTCCTGCGTAGTCTCTCGTCATTTCTTCATCTCCTCTACAATCTTCATTGTGATGCATTACTTCCAGCGCTGCCTCTGGCTGGCGTCTTGGCGCACGTTGCTGCAATGAGCCACCCAGCATTACACCGATTACGTGCTGCCATTTTCAAGCTGTGTGCTGCAGCCACTCAACACTGTAACGTTTGGAGGATTCATCCAGCTCTGACACAAACTCTCGTCATGAAATGGTTTTGTTTTACAGGTCAGACAAGCCCTTTTATTTTCACGAATTATCTGCATATTGGAGCGCATGTCGATCGTTTTTTGGGAACTTTTAAACATGTATTTAATTTTTGTTTAATTCGTGCACATTGGAGAGCATGTCCATCGATGTTACTAACTTAAAAGAAGACCTTTCGTCCATTGTCGGCCGTCATTTCACACAAAGCTTTAATAAAATCTGTATCATTAAGACATTTTACCATTCTTGGAACCTTCACGGAGCAATTTCAAGACATTTCTTTATGGTTCCTGGTAAAGCATTCAAGGAATTTACGGACATTTTTCACGAGTGCTGACTGGGATCATACTGAGTTAAAAATACTACTCTGCTGTGCAATGCTGCCATCTTGTGGTCTTATCACATTTCTCACTTGTTGTTTGTGAGTTCGTCTCTCATATATCATTTTTTTCTTTTTCTTCAGTATTAAAGGAGGAGGATGGTGTCAGTGTTTGTGTTACTGTCCCTTTCTCCCTTCTTTCTTGGTTTTTGTCTGTTTACCCTCTCGTGGTGTGAAGCCCTTCTCATCCCTGGGTTTATGGATAAATATTACGATTGTATATTTTGTTTGTGGATAGTGTTCTTCTTCGCTCTCTGGTTCTCTTTTGTTTTCCAGTTCGAGAGGGAGAGGATGTGTAGTATTCTGGGTTTAGTATTTATGTTACTGCACTTCTCTGCTTCTAGCTACTCAGCCAGTGTGAGTGTTCCAGATTAGAATGTGAGTGTGATTGACTTGGATGGAATGCTTGTGTGACTGGTATTAGGGTTGGCAGTTGGAGTATGGGCTGAGTAGCTAGGAGGCTGCTCCTGGTGGGGCTGCTTGTTCCAGCTTGATACTTCTTGTAAACTTATTTATGGCTTAATAAACCTACTTCTAATCTCAACCACAACTGCCTCGGCTACATCCTTACTAGTATGTATGGACCTGCTTACTACAAAAACTCTCCCTTTAACTCAGAGTATAATAAAAAATTGCCTGAGCCTCGATAATTATAAGAGAATCAGATGGATTAACTATGTCAAGCGAGAATTGACGGAGTTGGGATGAAAGTATTGTTTACAGACCCGATGTCTTGCAGTTTAATGTCCAAGTAAAGACTGGTCGACACTTTTATGCTGAAAGCCCAGTACATTCGTAGGGAGTAAAAACCACAGGAAGCAGTCTATTCTGGTTCATCAACCACATTTATCTATTTGGGCAGGTGGATTCTCCTACCTAGAGGAGGTTACAATACCACACCGCAATTTATATTACTCCGATTTCGGTTAAATTTGATCCCACTAATGCTGGGGTTCACATCGAAAAATAATAACCATTCGGATTTGATCAACTGTCCTTGTGACAAGTCCTCTGCCCAAACAGATCTTCGTATACTGTACTTTTGTGGTCACAATCGTAAAGAAAAGAAAAAGTACATTGTACCAATTTTAAAGAGCCATAATTTTGTCCAATGTAGGGTTGCACTATTCTTTTTAAAATCATTACCAAACCATCTAGTGTGTTTCTCCCTAGCCTCATTTCTATGGGCTTATAGAAAAAGGCAGAAGATCTTGGGATTATAAAACTTTTTAGGAAAATTTATTTAACTATATATATTCTGCATTTTAACTTATATTTGATCTGGCAGATTTAAGTACTTACAAACTGAAACTTTGTAAGATTTTTAACTTCTTTCTACAAGAATCCGGATGAAATGGTTACCATCTTTTATTTACAAGAATAGTTTTCCCTTTTAACTTCATTGTTTTTTCTGTACTTTTATAATCATACCTAAGAATGATCGAATAAGGTTGAAATTGAAATTGACAGTGGCTGTGTAAACATAACTTCAGGCCCAGCCTCTGTGTAGCCGAGCAGCTGCAGCTCTTACACCTGCATGCAGCCCATCAATAATCATCCTTGTTGACATGTTAAAATGTTACTTTTATATATTAATGTGTGAACCCCATGCAAACCTTGTAACCTACAAAGAAGGGTGCATAGTCTTTCAAAATCGGACATGTACAAATTCAAAGTTAGCATATCCTCACAGTGACAACCAACAAAAGCTATTTTCACTGTAACAAAGCTGGCTGTCCAATACATGAAGACTGGGATGTACTATGTAGGTTAATAAGGCTAACTTCAGCTTGAAAAATGTTAGAAATCTAATTCAAGGTTTGTATGAAGGCTACACATTGCATTATAACTTTTCATGTTAAATTATATTTTTACAATTGATTCCTGAATATATGTAATCCAAATCAAATATTTTCTTATTAAGTTCCTTTTTCGTTTTTATCATGTTTATATTATGTTAACCATTTTCTCAGACAATAATAATGAAAAAAATACCTTGCCTCAGAAATGGTATTGCAATACATTTTCATTGTAAAGGGATGCAAATAAAAGTTTAATTCTCTGGATGTAAAATATAATGAGGCAAAAAAATACATTTTGTGGGTTTAATATTGTTAGTATCCTATCAGAGTTAAAAATTGTACATAATCTCCAATGGTTTCAGAATGCTCTCTAGCATTATCCTCTTCAAGGACATGAATTTCCTTCTGGATATGGGCTGACAATAGCCGGGCATCTAGTTCTCAGAAGGTTTCTGGTCTCTCCAGAACTGCTAATTGGGCAGTAGGGCAAGTTTCGTCAAGGGAGAGAGTTTGGAGTAGGTAGATGGACTGATTACTTGGGTATAGAGATCATGGAGAGATTTTGGGTATGAGTGGGTTGTGGTGAATATATGTGATTTTGTGTGTGTAGCTGTTTGAGTGCATGTGTAGACATGTGTGGGTGTGCTGTTTTGGGTGCATCTGTGGATATGTATGGTAGAGTGTGCTTTGGTGTTTGTGAGGATGTGTGTGGATGTGCTGCTTTGAGTGTATGTATGAATATTTGTGACTGTGATACTTTTGATGTATATGTGGATGAGTCCTTCTGTGGAGGTTTAGGGGTATGGGAATAGTTAGATGCAAGGGCGGGATTTTGGGTATGGGAAGTAGTAGGAGAAAGCACTTGTTTTGGGGGTGTAGTAAAAGGTAGGAACAGTAGAGTGCTTAAGGGTATGGGAAGACAGGAACACATGAGGGTTGTAAAATCTGGGAAGAGATAGGATCAGGGGAGGGTTTAGAGAGATAGAAGATTTAAAAATATGGGCAGGTTATGGGAGATGTTTGTGTGCTTTGTTGGTTGTCTACAAGACTGATGCTTGTGAATGTGTTTGTGTGCATGCAGGTAGTTTTTGGGGTAGAATGTGTAGATGGTTTAATGTGCGTAGTGCTAGTGGTGAATTGTTAAGGCAAAAATGGGGTGGGATGTTGAATATGACCAGAGGTTTGGATGTGGATGATGTTGAAATGGTGACATGGGACTGGAAAAGGATAGAAAGGGTGCCAATGTTGGGGAGGCACTGGTGTCAGAAGAGGTTCTTGAGGGACCTTATCCTTTCTATAAGGCAGGAATCACAGAGTGAATACTATCAAGGATGGTGAATGTTTGGGTAAGTTGTTGACCGATACCCTGGATTGCATTCAGCAATTTGGTCTGGACCACTGAGATGCTCTTAGAACTAGCAGGGGGGAATTGCCAAGGGCAAGGGAGACCCCAGCCCATCTATGCATTGGGTGAGGCCTAATACCTTTGGACACAGGTCTGAGGGTTTTGATGGAACTATTGGTGATGGCAAACACAGAAACAGACCTTTAATAATGAGTGGGTTGGTCGGCCTCCTTGCCAGCCCTTTTGCCCTAAGTGCTGCTGACACCTTTGATGGATGTGGCACTTGTCTTAAAATTCTACTCTAGTTCTTCCCCAAATGCATGCTACCATCCCCTTGCTCCAGAAGCAGCCAAATCACACACAATATCACTATATATTAAAAACATAAATTAATACTATCATACAAAACTTGAAAACATATTGTAATTGTCCCATATTCTGATGTTAATAAATTAGCAGTTTTCTAAACATTTTTTCAATGTTGCATTTACAATTTGTTCAGTTATTCTAAAAGTAATATTATCATTGCACTAATCACAAATAGTTCAGCAATTATAGCAGTAAACCAAAGATCCGTTCAACATTTGAATTACAAAATACTTCTCCTCACACCCCTTTAAAATAATCAAACATAGAGTAGACAATATGAGTTTTAGCAGCATATACGTGCCCTTATTATTTTCAAATGCCATCTGCTACCTTGTTATTGTGAGCTCATTTGTTTTAAATCAGTTTATTAATGTTATTACATGGAAATCTCCATGTGGCCAAAAGTATACAGATAAATGCTGTATGGGTGTTCATATGAGGAAACAGCATTTATATTTCAGGAAATATAGAGTTTAATAATGTAAATAAATATTTTTTATATTTATTGTCAAACAATGCAGTATGATCTTCAAATCTAATTGTTTTCAATCCTAACATTTCATCTGCAAATAATATTGTTTAATACACATTTTTTACAATCATTATCTAAAACAAATATTTATTTTGTATACACATCCATACTGTTCCCGTTATTTGCAACACTAACAGAACATTGAATAAACTGTCTACTTATGAATCTATTTTGAAAGTGTAATGTTAGCATTTTGAAAAACATTGTTCAATTTACAGTATTTGAAAGCATGCAAGTCCAAAAACCGCATTCATGTGTTTCTAATCACTCAATTTAAGTGTGAATATTTTTACAGTAAAATGTCTTTTTTAAATACCATGTTATATTGAATAAAGGATTAGAAAATAATGATGTATTATTCTCTCATACATTTTAGATTTTGCTTGTTGAAAGATTGTCAATTATGGTCAAACACAACAAAATATGACTGAATTACAAATATAAATGAAACACACAAAAACATAAAATACAAACAACATGAACTACATACATATCAATTATGTAAGTGTTTTGCATAATGTTTGTTTTACAAAATGACATTCTTTTGTATAATAATACCATGGAGGCCTTTGTTAAAACGCAAAGGATAGTCAGACACTATTGAATTTAGCCATGTGTGGTCACTACCTTGCCCCGGGTTATGCATTGAATTCAACGAGGCAGACAGGCGCATTGGTTTTATCTTCAGACACTATGGAATCCAGCCATGAGTGATATTTGAGGAAATGAGTAAGTGTGTTGTTAAGGTTTTGACATAGGCCATTTTAAATTGCATAACGGCAGTATGCAATATATATCACCACAGTAAGCACATGATATTTCCAGAAGAGGTGCAATGTCTCAACACCTCCCAAGGATTTTAGTTGGAGTTTACTTACCTTGAATAGTGGGTTTTGCATGGCCCAGCAAGCTCACCACCTTTCCTTGGGTGAAATTCAACTAGGTATAGAATGAAATTTGTGGTATACACCTATGGTTGTTGATCACCCTAGCTAGCCTTGGATTGATGATGGCTGTGAACAGGAGTTTGGCAATAATACTGAGGTTAGATCTGATTTTCCCTAGATGGCTGGAGGTCCAGGACTCTGGCTTTACTATTGTACTATTGATTAAGTTGGTGAGTAGTGAATAGAGTGATACTATTTAGAAGGTTAGTAGAATTAAGCACATGGACTTCTATTGGTTTCTGTCTACTTCATATGCAGGTGTGGTAGTCCGATTACTATGTCTTGAAAAGACACTAACAATCAGATGGAGTTGAAATGTCGAAAAAAACTCCCATTTGGTTGCCAGATTAGAATAATACAAGGGGCCGCATAGAAGTTCACACTATTCTACGATCAACCATTTTAAACTTTGTATACAACCAGATGGACTTGTACAATGTCCTATATGTAAATATATTCACAGTCTGAGCACTGCATCGTCTGCACTCGAGTCACCTTTGTCACAGGTTTTTGAATGTCGATTTGTATAATGTCGTTTTCATATAGAAACCAAGGTTGTCCTGTCCTTATTCTCTACAGTCATGTTATCATTTATTGAATCAGAAAGGAATTAGCCTTTGGATCCCTCCAAGGCTCTCACGAAAATTCCATACTTAAATGATTCCCACACGGGTAATTGTTCCAATAATATGTTATATAACAAAGACACAGCAGTGCAAATAAAATAGATACAGTATTATTTATTAATGTTGTTGAAGAAATATTCAACCACAAGGTCATTAATTAAAAAATGTATAAAACACAACAAATGAACACAAATAAGAGTTATTTTCAGATAATGAATAAACTGTTATGTTGGCTGAAAAAAGTATGTTGTGTCAACAAGCGATTAAAGTATTGATTCAGACAACACTCCATAGTTCACTGGCAGATTGCGAAATAAAATGTGGCTGCGCCTATTAGTTTTGGCTCTCACAGGAGAAAGTAATTTTCTTTTCCTCTTGGTCGTCGTTTGTTGGGTGTTGTCCTCAACTGGGCAACATGAACGGTTTTTCCTAAGGGCCAATGGAGCAGCCTAAGTAGGAACGGGGGAGGTGATGACTGGTGACTAGGGATGGGTGATATATTTTTCTCCACCGGCAGAGTTGAAAGAGCTTGGCGAAACACTGAGTTCCGTCCAAATTCTGCCAACCGCCGCATGGTGGAGTTTTTTCTCATGTGCAGCTCACCAACTGTAAGTTGGTGAGCACGAGTAAGATTTGGCGTCACTGTTAGACCTGGCACCATTGGCGTGGGCCTCCCTTCCATTTTTTGCTGTTGCCTCCTGTGTTTATTCTGTGTGTTGGACTCCATTTTTCTATTCTAGCCACTGCTTTTCACCACCAAAGTGCAAGTGCTTCCTTTGTAAATTGTTGTTATGGCTTAGTGATTCCATGAATGGCATATTTGCTTTACTTGTCAGACCCTGGTATAGTGCACTGTGTGTGCCCAGGGCCTGTAAATCAAATGCTGCTAGCAGAAGCAGCCTGTAAAATGTAACTCTAGCATACCATTGCAGAGCCTGTGCGCAGTCTGGGACTGCCATGTTGACTTGGCCAGTGCACACACTTGCCAGTCCCAGAGGAGCTTGGTGTATAAAAAGAGGGGCCCAGACCCCAGACTTTTAGATCCCTTCTGGGAAATCAAGAGGAACCTTTGCCAAGGAGAAGATCTGGATAAGATGAGTAGGAATAATGCCCCTGTGCTGTTTGCTGTCTGGGGTTGGTCTGCAGTGGCTGCTTGCTGCAAAGGAAAGAAGAAAAGGACTTTGCTGTTTGCTTTGTCATCTTCAAGAAGATCTCCAAGGGCTTGAAACTGAGCTTGCCTCCTGTTCTGAAGTCTCAGGGACATAAAGACTTCACCACCTGCTCCCCTGGTTTCCTTACTGGGGAATTCCAACCTGCAAAGAGGTGCCTGCTGCTGTTTAGGACCTCAAGAGACTGCTGCTTGTCACGGGGAGCTGGAAAATTGATGCAACACCGAAGAAGTGTGTTGCATCCTCACCTGTTTTCCGATGCATTGCCGAAGAAACCGTAGCAGTGCCTGCCGTGGCACCGGTCCCTATGCAAGCTTGCTGTGCGGCTGCACGAAACTACTCATCGTACCCGAATGACGCATCACATCGAGGCGCCAAGACAGTCGCATCATTGGGGGCCGCAGTAAGAAACAGAACCATCACCTCTCCACGCAGCAAGGAATCAACGCATCACCTCCCCTGAGTGTAAGGAATCGACGCATCACCTACCCTGCGGCCATTTTGTTTGTTTTGCATGACGCATCTAAGGTACTTTCGAGAAAAGTGTTACATTTACAACTTGCATAGAACTGAACTATTTCTACCATTTTAAAGCCTTATTTTTAATACTGTATTGTGGATTTTTGTCTTTTGGTCTTGTTTTTGTTTAGATAAAGATTACTTATTTTTCAAAACTGGTGTGGTGTCCATTTGTAGTGTTTTCACTGTATTACTGTATGTGTTCACAAATGCTTTACACACTACCTCTGAAAAAAGCCTGTCTGCACGTGCCAAGCTACCAAGGTGGAGAGCAGGGGTTATTTTAGGAGTGTATCCACCATTCCCTGAATCGAAGCAAGGGCCCCTATTTCGACAAAGGTACCTACCTCTGACCACTAGAGACCCCCCATTTCTAACAGTCAACTACTGCTATTTTCTGTCGTTAGGAGGGCACCCAGTAAGATTTCCCCAATGCGGATGATATCAACCATTTGCAGTCATTAAGCTGTCTGTAGAGTAGAAAGTCTACTCGAGTAGCAGCGAAATCAACTCAAAAAACAGTGCCCTCTGGTGAGCCATGTGGTGCCATTTGCATTGATTTTTTGAACATGGAATAAGCTCCCATTGCTAAAATTCAGCAGCACAAAATGCCTAATTCCGCCTATGTTTGGAACTTCCTTGGAATAGCGAGGAGTTTTCAGGCAACTCAGCAGAATTCCACTGAGTGAAACTTGGTGAGTTCTGCCCACCACTACAGGTAACACCATAGGCAACACTACTCCCCTTACCATAGAGCTCCCAGCTTGAGAGGTAGGTGGATTAAACCTGGCTGAAGATATAGTTCTCCATAGAAAGAGGATGCTAAAGTGAGCACCTCTGCGTCAAAGGTTTTGAAGCCACCCGGCACCGTTACAAGAGGTTAAGTTTGGAGACACAAATGATGTGCCAGGAAATCATTTTGGTCCCAATTGAAGTCAATTTGGAACCTCAGAAGTTGATTCTAGGTCCTTGGAAATCTGAGCTTCTGGCCCAACTGTTCCTCCTGCCATGCAGCTGCACCCATCAGATTGTGCTCCATTGTTTGGGCTGTTGCTGCTCCCAAAGTCTCTATCCCTGCAGCAGCTCCTATCCCAGCTGTGTCAAAACAGCCCTGTGACCCTATGTGAGTGGCCACAGATGTTCTATGCCTTGCAACAACTTAAGAAGCAGTCATAGCAGCTAGAGCCAGCACATAAATGGCCACCATCGAAGGTGGTGTCAGGGCAAAGTGCGCTTGTTGGCTCCCAGAAATGTCCAATGGGTACTGTAGTCCGTTGGCTGTTTGCAAATGTGAGTCAGGATAGGGGAGGGAAGATATTGGTCCCTGGGAAGACCAACCTGATGGGCCCTATGGGTCGGGTTGCTCTTCCTAATGTTCATCATAGACAGGAGAGCTGCTCTCACTGGAGGCTTCAAAGGTCGGCTGTTCAGACAGAATGGACAGCATTAGTAAATAAGTAAGTGTTAGTGATAAATGTATGAAAAGGAATAGTATTTGACATACATATATTAAATCCAGTGTAGTAGGCACAAATATAAGCATGCATCGATGGGTGGTTACATCCATGAAGGAAATTCTTAATACCTAAGACAGCCTTTCAAATTGTCCTGAAAATATTTAACTCAACCCTAGAGGCCAAAATAAATTTGAATTTTCTAGACCTTAATTTAGTCTATCTTTATACTTTTATTCCATAACATTTTAGCATTAAAAAAAACTAAAACACTTAGAGCAATATCTTTGATTTATTTGAGGCCATTGTATTTGTTTAGCAAATACACACAACCCAGGGAAAATGTAGTGTTAGCTAATAACCACATACACAATGAAATCCAGTACTCAGAGTATCAAAGCAAAGACCCTCTCATAGGTATTTCTTTGTCTATGGTCTTATGCTTTCAATCAAGCATCTTGACCTAGGTTCGCAAAATCTGATTTACGTGATGATACATGTTAAATTTGTACAAACAATTATCCCATATATAGTCCCTAAGTGACAAAAGGCAACCTAAATGTAATTTCAATTGATGATTTCATTTCATAACTTGGTGATACCTAAAGATACGTTTACTTGAAAATAATCCCTTCATAAACGTATTTGATTGTTGAATGGCTTTGAAGACACATAAGGAATCACTGTGAAGAATGTTCATATTTTGATATATTAATCTATTGATTTTCATGTGGAAATAAGAGTGTTAGATGTATATGAGTATTTCATGCATTGAATATTTTATGTTGAATGTCTAGTTTCAACATTTAAAAGATACATAAAAAAACATAGAGTTCTTACAAATCTATATAGGATATGAGTGTTTCGACAACATAAACCAAGGGAATGGTGTCCAGACCGATTGGAGACAACCCCAAAGGATATTAGTCTGTAGACCAGCTAGCTCACAGTGCCTTTATAAGGCCCCCAACCGTACCAAGGAGTGAATAGTTTCTGGTAACTACCGAACATGACAACCCTGACCCCTCAGGGATCGTGGAAACAGTACAGTACTTTTTGCTCAGTCTATATAAACAGAATAGAACCAGCTAGAAGGCCAGTGACAACCTTATTATCCACCTCACCCCTGATTACAAAGGAGAGGTTGTCTTCTCTCATGGGGCGGGTCAAGTCGGGCTCCAGGTTGGATCCGTGTCCACCTGAAGTGTTTAAACTTGCACTCCCTGGCATAGAGGAAGATGTGCTGAGTCTTCTAAACCTTTCTCTACAGGTTGGACAAGTGCCTACCTCCTTTAAGGAAGCTCGGCTAATCCCCCTGCTAAAAAAAACGGGGGCGGACGTGAAATGTCTGAAAATTTTCAGACCAATTTCCCAGCTACTGTTCCTGGCGAAAGTACTGGAGCAACATGTCCTCACCACTCTGTCGGAACACCTGGAAAGCAACATGCTGTTAGAGCCGAATCAAGCAGGTTTCCGTGCAAACCATAGCATGGAGCTTGTCATGCTGTCGATTGTAGATGAGCTTAGGAACAGAGCAGACAAGAAAACTCCGGGTGCCCTGGTGCTGCTGGACCTCTCCGCCGCATTTGATACTGTGTGTCATGAACAACTACTGCCACGGATGAGGGAATTCGGCATTCAGGGCACAGCACATGCATGGTTCACATCCTTTCTTCAAGGGAGGATGCAGAGAGTGCAATTAGGTGACATGCTTTCCACCGCAACTTCGATCACTTGCGGAGTTCCGCAAGGGTCTGCTCTGTCACCCTTGTTGTTCAATATATATCTACAGCCTCTGATTCTAATGCTTAATCAAATGGACTGCCAGGTATATAACTACGCGGATGACACCCAGATTATCATCCAATTGGATGATAGCCAGGATGCCTTTGCTAGACTGCAAAACATTCTGAGAAGTACAGCTAACTGGATGTCTGGGAACTCCCTAAAAATCAATCCGGACAAAACCGAGGTGTTGCCAATTACCATCGCTGGCAACCCTTGGAGTGATCGATTTTGGCCTAGGGAGCTGGGCATGCCTCCGAAACCGGCGGCAGTGGTCAAGAGCCTGGGCATCCAGGTGGACAGTAAACTGTCCATGAAACAGCAAGTTACAGCTGTGGTGGGCACCTGTGTCGGCCTCCTCCGACAACTTAGGAAAGTTTCCTCGTTGCTTTCTTTCTCCACTTTGAGGAGTGCGGTTTCTGCTATGATTCTAGCTAGGCTGGACTATGGCAACTCGTTGTACATAGGACTACCACAAAAACTTTTAAATAGAAAGCAGATTGTCATGAATGACGCCGCCAGACTTATTTTTAAAAAGCAGAGGAATACTCATGCATCCCCCCTCTTGCTTGAACTACACTGGTTGCCAGTTAAGCAGAGGCTAATGTTTAAGGGGCTATGTATTGTCCACAAAGCCCTTTATGGCAAGGCACCCACCTACCTGAAATCACGTCTGACTCTCTACAAACCGGGTAGGGTGCTCAGATCTGCAGAAGCCACCTTTCTTGTTCAGCCACGCTGTAGACTGACACACTTCCAGCTATGTGGAACAAACTGCCGCTGGAACTGTGGAATGAGACCAATCTAATGTCCTTCCGAAAGAAATTAAAAACTGTGCTCTTCCAGCAAGCGTGGGGTGGCCTTTAATTTGTAACCAGATGTATCCTTATGTATTGCCCAGTGGACCCTGACAAAGCGCTTAGAGACCTCTGGGTTATAGTGCGCTATATAAATCAAATAAATAAATAAATAAACAGTGGGGATGTTTTGAATTAGCATTTGTTGAACCAGCGTCATTCTCGTATAAAATATGTGTGCTGCAACAACCATTAAACAGAAACAGATATATGCAGTTATAAGCACCAAAAGAGTCAATAAAAGGTAGAATTCTACCATGGTGCTAAAACAGTGAATACATGGAGGCATATAGATACATGGCAGTAATCATGAATACTCTTATGATGGAAAACCATATTTAGATGTACCTTAGTGTACCTAGCATATATGTAGGTGTATAGCCAGGAACTCCCCTAGGAAAGAGCCAACCCCCTTACCTAATGTGTGAGAACGAAGCATCCCATCTTGGTCTCAAGTTGGACACCCCGCAAATGATGTCAGACCACTTCGTGCTAGAGTGTCTGCGAGCAGGGACTTCAGCGTCTCGTGTCAGCATGTCAGCATGGAAGCTTTTTCTCCTCCACTTGGCCGATCGAAGATGTGGTACTTTTATACCAAAAGGTACCCTCAGGGGTTCTATCTAGATGTATCATGGTACTGTGGGCATGTCGGCTAGGAATGACGATAGCGGTGACCCTTGTAAAGAGTTATTATGCAGAAGATGGGATTACTGCTGTGATACTGAGAAGCCACATGCATATTAAATTATGCAGCACCTAACCAGGTAAAACGTCAGTGCCAGAACCGTTATGTAGAACAAGGTAGGACAAATGTAGGTAAACAGTCTTGCAACTACCTAGGGCTATATTGGGGTACATTGGGGTTCATAACAATATCTCACTAGAGAAGCTCTCCCCGGTGAGGGAACTGGGGCTGCGAGCTGCGTGTATTGCTGCAAACGTGGTGATCCCTTGACACAGCGTGATTTTATCAATTACCAGCACTTGAGCGTTTTTAAAACTGAATCGTTTTTTAATTGTTGTACTTCTACCTGGGGGGCTTGTATAGATTTAAGGGGAAATATTTTTGAGGCACACTGACACTCTTGACACATTCCTATCGCCCACACTGGGCACTGCCGCTTTTGCCGAATCTCGGCGACGGTGGGCGCCATCTTGAGTGAGGCGAGGAGAGCGCTCTAGTCGCGCCGTCCCCCCGCCCCCTTAGAATACTTAATCGGTCTTTCCCTCGCGCTCAGTGCCCTACAGAAGCTCTCCCCTGTGGGGGAACTGGGGCTGCGAGCTGCGTGTATTGCTGCAAACGTGGTGATCCCTTGACACAGCGTGATTTTATCAATTACCAGCACTTGAGCGTTTTTAAAACTGAATCGTTTTTTAATTGTTGTACTTCTACCTGGGGGGCTTGTATAGATTTAAGGGGAAATATTTTTGAGGCACACTGACACTCTTGACACATTCCTATCGCCCACACTGGGCACTGCCGCTTTTGCCGAATCTCGGCGACGGTGGGCGCCATCTTGAGTGAGGCGAGGAGAGCGCTATAGTCGCGCCGTCCCCCCGCCCCCTTAGAATACTTAATCGGTCTTTCCCTCGCGCTCAGTGCCCTACAGAAGCTCTCCCCTGTGGGGGAACTGGGGCTGCGAGCTGCGTGTATTGCTGCAAACGTGGTGATCCCTTGACACAGCGTGATTTTATCAATTACCAGCACTTGAGCGTTTTTAAAACTGAATCGTTTTTTAATTGTTGTACTTCTACCTGGGGGGCTTGTATAGATTTAAGGGGAAATATTTTTGAGGCACACTGACACACTTGACACATTCCTATCGCCCACACTGGGCACTGCCGCTTTTGCCGAATCTCGGCGACGGTGGGCGCCATCTTGAGTGAGGCGGGGAGAGCGCTCTAGTCGCGCCGTCCTCCCGCCCCCTTTTTTTCCTATATTATGTGTAGGCCGGCCAGACGGCGCAGTGGGCTGGCGCAGCGGGCGCGCCAGACGCGCGCCATAGCCGCGCCTAAGCCAAGCCCGTCTGCGCCCGTCCGCGACCGGACCGCGCCGGGCGCAGGGCATGCTGCCCTGTTGCCGCACACCATCAGGTATGATAGCAAAGACTTACTCTCCTTACGTCCTCTTCCTGATTCCCACTGTACTGATTGCCCCCCTATTGATCCCCTTATCAGCCCCCTTTTATGTCCCCGCTGCAAGTGGACACCCCCTGCGACAATTTATGACGTTATTGACTTGCCTTCCCCCTCAAAGAATCGTCTCACCTACTTCAAGGGAGGTCTTGTTTATGCCAGGTCCCTAGCCTGTCACTGCCAAGACGTACATGACCTAATACTAAGCCATGAGCTGGATGCTCTGTTCATTACCGAAACCTGGCTCAATGATTCCTCCAACCCCGACCTGGCTACCGCCCTCCCTCCTGATTTCACTATCTTCAGGCGGGACAGACCTTCCGGTCGTGGTGGCGGGGTCGCACTCATCATTAAGAAAACTTTCCCCTGCCACACTTTTGATCTAGGCCACCTTAAAGATAGTGAAGGCCTAGGTTTTTCAATCAAAATTAACGCCTCCTCTTCCTTCTCGGGGGGACTTTTATACCGTCCTCCTGGAAATGCCACTCCTTTCCTTAACTCTCTGGATGAGGTCCTTGGAGCGCTTATGCTACAGTACCCTAATTTCACACTAATAGGTGACATGAACTTACATTTGGAATCGCTTACTGACCCCCACACCATTTCCTTCCTACACTCCTTAAA
>NW_028241294.1:0-29069 GCF_964263255.1 Lissotriton vulgaris
ATTTTTGAACGTCAGTTCACATTTGTAGGTGGATCATCAGTGTTAGAGCTAAAATTAGCATGTTTAAAGTGATTTTCATGCTTCCAGGGGGCCCAAAACACAAGATTTATGGAATGGTTAAAAGTGCATGAAAATGGCCAATTTACTCACTCTGAGTTCTCAAAAAGGGTTTCTTCACCCGGGAAGTTAATTAAATACCATTTGGAGGCATTTAATGTTCGAGCAAAAACGGCTGATTTTCGACAAAAGAGATAACACCCCCCCATTACGTCATGCTTCAGAAATGTGGAAAATGGTTCGTTTTCAAATGTTTTATTTTTGAACGTCAGTTCACATTTGTAGGTGGATCATCAGTGTTAGAGCTAAAATTAGCATGTTTAAAGTGATTTTCATGCTTCCAGGGGCCCAAAAACACAAGATTTATGGAATGGTTAAAAGTGCATGAAAATGGCCAATTTACTCACTCTGAGTTCTCAAAAAGGGTTTCTTCACCCCGGGAAGTTAATTAAATACCATTTGGAGGCATTTAATGTTCGAGCAAAAACGGCTGATTTTCGACAAAAGAGATAACACCCCCCCATTACGTCATGCTTCAGAAATGTGGAAAATGGTCCGTTTTCAAATGTTTTATTTTTGAACGTCAGTTCACATTTGTAGGTGGATCATCAGTGTTAGAGCTAAAATTAGCATGTTTAAAGTGATTTTCATGCTTCCAGGGGCCCAAAACACAAGATTTATGGAATGGTTAAAAGTGCATGAAAATGGCCAATTTACTCACTCTGAGATCTCAAAAAGGGTTTCTTCACCCCGGGAAGTTAATTAAATACCATTTGGAGGCATTTAATGTTCGAGCAAAAACGGCTGATTTTCGACAAAAGAGATAACACCCCCCCATTACGTCATGCTTCAGAAATGTGGAAAATGGTCCGTTTTCAAATGTTTTATTTTTGAACGTCAGTTCACATTTGTAGGTGGATCATCAGTGTTAGAGCTAAAATTAGCATGTTTAAAGTGATTTTCATGCTTCCAGGGGCCCAAAACACAAGATTTATGGAATGGTTAAAAGTGCATGAAAATGGCCAATTTACTCACTCTGAGTTCTCAAAAAGGGTTTCTTCACCCCGGGAAGTTAATTAAATACCATTTGGAGGCATTTAATGTTCGAGCAAAAACGGCTGATTTTCGACAAAAGAGATAACACCCCCCCATACGTCATGCTTCAGAAATGTGGAAAATGGTCCGTTTTCAAATGTTTTATTTTTGAACGTAACGTCAGTTCACATTTGTAGGTGGATCATCAGTGTTAGAGCTAAAATTAGCATGTTTAAAGTGATTTTCATGCTTCCAGGGCTCGGGAAGTTAATTAAATACCATTTGGAGGCATTTAATGTTCGAGCAAAAACGGCTGATTTTCGACAAAAGAGATAACACCCCCCCCATTACGTCATGCTTCAGAAATGTGGAAAATGGTCCGTTTTCAATGTTTTATTTTTGAACGTCAGTTCACATTTGTAGGTGGATCATCAGTGTTAGAGCTAAAATTAGCATGTTTAAAGTGATTTTCATGCTTCCAGGGGCTCGGGAAGTTATTAAATACCATTTGGAGGCATTTAATGTTCGAGCAAAAACGGCTGATTTTCGACAAAAGAGATAACACCCCCCCATTACGTCATGCTTCAGAAATGTGGAAAATGGTCCGTTTTCAAATGTTTTATTTTTGAACGTCAGTTCACATTTGTAGGTGGATCATCAGTGTTAGAGCTAAAATTAGCATGTTTAAAGTGATTTTCATGCTTCCAGGGGCTCGGGAAGTTAATTAAATACCATTTGGAGGCATTTAATGTTCGAGCAAAAACGGCTGATTTTCGACAAAAGAGATAACACCCCCCCCATTACGTCATGCTTCAGAATGTGGAAAATGGTCCGTTTTCAAATGTTTTATTTTTGAACGTCAGTTCACATTTGTAGGTGGATCATCAGTGTTAGAGCTAAAATTAGCATGTTTAAAGTGATTTTCATGCTTCCAGGGGCCCAAAACACAAGATTTATGGAATGGTTAAAAGTGCATGAAAATGGCCAATTTACTCACTCTGAGTTCTCAAAAAGGGTTTCTTCACCCCGGGAAGTTAATTAAATACCATTTGGAGGCATTTATTGTTCGAGCAAAAACGGCTGATTTTCGACAAAAGAGATAACACCCCCCCATTACGTCATGCTTCAGAAATGTGGAAAATGGTCCGTTTTCAAATGTTTTATTTTTGAACGTCAGTTCACATTTGTAGGTGGATCATCAGTGTTAGAGCTAAAATTAGCATGTTTAAAGTGATTTTCATGCTTCCAGGGGCTCGGGAAGTTAATTAAATACCATTTGGAGGCATTTAATGTTCGAGCAAAAACGGCTGATTTTCGACAAAAGAGATAACACCCCCCCA
This sequence comes from Lissotriton vulgaris, assembly GCF_964263255.1. NCBI lineage: Eukaryota > Metazoa > Chordata > Amphibia > Caudata > Salamandridae > Lissotriton > Lissotriton vulgaris. The sequence goes on from NW_028241294.1 coordinate 2,433, forward strand.
TTACGTCATGCTTCAGAAATGTGGAAAATGGTCCGTTTTCAAATGTTTTATTTTTGAACGTCAGTTCACATTTGTAGGTGGATCATCAGTGTTAGAGCTAAAATTAGCATGTTTAAAGTGATTTTCATGCTTCCAGGGGCTCGGGAAGTTAATTAAATACCATTTGGAGGCATTTAATGTTCGAGCAAAAACGGCTGATTTTCGACAAAAGAGATAACACCCCCCCATTACGTCATGCTTCAGAAATGTGGAAAATGGTTCGTTTTCAAATGTTTTATTTTTGAACGTCAGTTCACATTTGTAGGTGGATCATCAGTGTTAGAGCTAAAATTAGCATGTTTAAAGTGATTTTCATGCTTCCAGGGGCCCAAAACACAAGATTTATGGAATGGTTAAAAGTGCATGAAAATGGCCAATTTACTCACTCTGAGTTCTCAAAAAGGGTTTCTTCACCCCGGGAAGTTAATTAAATACCATTTGGAGGCATTTAATGTTCGAGCAAAAACGGCTGATTTTCGACAAAAGAGATAACACCCCCCCATTACGTCATGCTTCAGAAATGTGGAAAATGGTCCGTTTTCAAATGTTTTATTTTTGAACGTCAGTTCACATTTGTAGGTGGATCATCAGTGTTAGAGCTAAAATTAGCATGTTTAAAGTGATTTTCATGCTTCCAGGGGCCCAAAACACAAGATTTATGGAATGGTTAAAAGTGCATGAAAATGGCCAATTTACTCACTCTGAGATCTCAAAAAGGGTTTCTTCACCCCGGGAAGTTAATTAAATACCATTTGGAGGCATTTAATGTTCGAGCAAAAACGGCTGATTTTCGACAAAAGAGATAACACCCCCCCATTACGTCATGCTTCAGAAATGTGGAAAATGGTCCGTTTTCAAATGTTTTATTTTTGAACGTCAGTTCACATTTGTAGGTGGATCATCAGTGTTAGAGCTAAAATTAGCATGTTTAAAGTGATTTTCATGCTTCCAGGGGCCCAAAACACAAGATTTATGGAATGGTTAAAAGTGCATGAAAATGGCCAATTTACTCACTCTGAGTTCTCAAAAAGGGTTTCTTCACCCCGGGAAGTTAATTAAATACCATTTGGAGGCATTTAATGTTCGAGCAAAAACGGCTGATTTTCGACAAAAGAGATAACACCCCCCCATTACGTCATGCTTCAGAAATGTGGAAAATGGTCCGTTTTCAAATGTTTTATTTTTGAACGTCAGTTCACATTTGTAGGTGGATCATCAGTGTTAGAGCTAAAATTAGCATGTTTAAAGTGATTTTCATGCTTCCAGGGCTCGGGAAGTTAATTAAATACCATTTGGAGGCATTTAATGTTCGAGCAAAAACGGCTGATTTTCGACAAAAGAGATAACACCCCCCCATTACGTCATGCTTCAGAAATGTGGAAAATGGTCCGTTTTCAAATGTTTTATTTTTGAACGTCAGTTCACATTTGTAGGTGGATCATCAGTGTTAGAGCTAAAATTAGCATGTTTAAAGTGATTTTCATGCTTCCAGGGGCTCGGGAAGTTAATTAAATACCATTTGGAGGCATTTAATGTTCGAGCAAAAACGGCTGATTTTCGACAAAAGAGATAACACCCCCCCATTACGTCATGCTTCAGAAATGTGGAAAATGGTCCGTTTTCAAATGTTTTATTTTTGAACGTCAGTTCACATTTGTAGGTGGATCATCAGTGTTAGAGCTAAAATTAGCATGTTTAAAGTGATTTTCATGCTTCCAGGGGCTCGGGAAGTTAATTAAATACCATTTGGAGGCATTTAATGTTCGAGCAAAAACGGCTGATTTTCGACAAAAGAGATAACACCCCCCCATTACGTCATGCTTCAGAAATGTGGAAAATGGTCCGTTTTCAAATGTTTTATTTTGAACGTCAGTTCACATTTGTAGGTGGATCATCAGTGTTAGAGCTAAAATTAGCATGTTTAAAGTGATTTTCATGCTTCCAGGGGCCCAAAACACAAGATTTATGGAATGGTTAAAAGTGCATGAAAATGGCCAATTTACTCACTCTGAGTTCTCAAAAAGGGTTTCTTCACCCCGGGAAGTTAATTAAATACCATTTGGAGGCATTTATTGTTCGAGCAAAAACGGCTGATTTTCGACAAAAGAGATAACACCCCCCCATTACGTCATGCTTCAGAAATGTGGAAAATGGTCCGTTTTCAAATGTTTTATTTTTGAACGTCAGTTCACATTTGTAGGTGGATCATCAGTGTTAGAGCTAAAATTAGCATGTTTAAAGTGATTTTCATGCTTCCAGGGGCTCGGGAAGTTAATTAAATACCATTTGGAGGCATTTAATGTTCGAGCAAAAACGGCTGATTTTCGACAAAAGAGATAACACCCCCCCATTACGTCATGCTTCAGAAATGTGGAAAATGGTCCGTTTTCAAATGTTTTATTTTTGAACGTCAGTTCACATTTGTAGGTGGATCATCAGTGTTAGAGCTAAAATTAGCATGTTTAAAGTGATTTTCATGCTTCCAGGGGCTCGGGAAGTTAATTAAATACCATTTGGAGGCATTTAATGTTCGAGCAAAAACGGCTGATTTTCGACAAAAGAGATAACACCCCCCCATTACGTCATGCTTCAGAAATGTGGAAAATGGTCCGTTTTCAAATGTTTTATTTTTGAACGTCAGTTCACATTTGTAGGTGGATCATCAGTGTTAGAGCTAAAATTAGCATGTTTAAAGTGATTTTCATGCTTCCAGGGGCTCGGGAAGTTAATTAAATACCATTTGGAGGCATTTAATGTTCGAGCAAAAACGGCTGATTTTCGACAAAAGAGATAACACCCCCCCATTACGTCATGCTTCAGAAATGTGGAAAATGGTCCGTTTTCAAATGTTTTATTTTTGAACGTCAGTTCACATTTGTAGGTGGATCATCAGTGTTAGAGCTAAAATTAGCATGTTTAAAGTGATTTTCATGCTTCCAGGGGCTCGGGAAGTTAATTAAATACCATTTGGAGGCATTTAATGTTCGAGCAAAAACGGCTGATTTTCGACAAAAGAGATAACACCCCCCCATTACGTCATGCTTCAGAAATGTGGAAAATGGTCCGTTTTCAAATGTTTTATTTTTGAACGTCAGTTCACATTTGTAGGTGGATCATCAGTGTTAGAGCTAAAATTAGCATGTTTAAAGTGATTTTCATACTTCCAGGGGCTCGGGAAGTTAATTAAATACCATTTGGAGGCATTTAATGTTCGAGCAAAAACGGCTGATTTTCGACAAAAGAGATAACACCCCCCCATTACGTCATGCTTCAGAAATGTGGAAAATGGTCCGTTTTCAAATGTTTTAATTTTTGAACGTCAGTTCACATTTGTAGGTGGATCATCAGTGTTAGAGCTAAAATTAGCATGTTTAAAGTGATTTTCATGCTTCCAGGGGCCCAAAACACAAGATTTATGGAATGGTTAAAAGTGCATGAAAATGGCCAATTTACTCACTCTGAGTTCTCAAAAAGGGTTTCTTCACCCCGGGAAGTTAATTAAATACCATTTGGAGGCATTTAATGTTCGAGCAAAAACGGCTGATTTTCGACAAAAGAGATAACACCCCCCCATTACGTCATGCTTCAGAAATGTGGAAAATGGTCCGTTTTCAAATGTTTTATTTTTGAACGTCAGTTCACATTTGTAGGTGGATCATCAGTGTTAGAGCTAAAATTAGCATGTTTAAAGTGATTTTCATGCTTCCAGGGGCCCAAAACACAAGATTTATGGAATGGTTAAAAGTGCATGAAAATGGCCAATTTACTCACTCTGAGTTCTCAAAAAGGGTTTCTTCACCCCGGGAAGTTAATTAAATACCATTTGGAGGCATTTAATGTTCGAGCAAAACGGCTGATTTTCGACAAAAGAGATAACACCCCCCCATTACGTCATGCTTCAGAAATGTGGAAAATGGTCCGTTTTCAAATGTTTTATTTTTGAACGTCAGTTCACATTTGTAGGTGGATCATCAGTGTTAGAGCTAAAATTAGCATGTTTAAAGTGATTTTCATGCTTCCAGGGGCTCGGGAAGTTAATTAAATACCATTTGGAGGCATTTAATGTTCGAGCAAAAACGGCTGATTTTCGACAAAAGAGATAACACCCCCCCATTACGTCATGCTTCAGAAATGTGGAAAATGGTCCGTTTTCAAATGTTTTATTTTTGAACGTCAGTTCACATTTGTAGGTGGATCATCAGTGTTAGAGCTAAAATTAGCATGTTTAAAGTGATTTTCATGCTTCCAGGGGCTCGGGAAGTTAATTAAATACCATTTGGAGGCATTTAATGTTCGAGCAAAAACGGCTGATTTTCGACAAAAGAGATAACACCCCCCCATTACGTCATGCTTCAGAAATGTGGAAAATGGTCCGTTTTCAAATGTTTTATTTTTGAACGTCAGTTCACATTTGTAGGTGGATCATCAGTGTTAGAGCTAAAATTAGCATGTTTAAAGTGATTTTCATGCTTCCAGGGGCTCGGGAAGTTAATTAAATACCATTTGGAGGCATTTAATGTTCGAGCAAAAACGGCTGATTTTCGACAAAAGAGATAACACCCCCCCATTACGTCATGCTTCAGAAATGTGGAAAATGGTCCGTTTTCAAATGTTTTATTTTTGAACGTCAGTTCACATTTGTAGGTGGATCATCAGTGTTAGAGCTAAAATTAGCATGTTTAAAGTGATTTTCATGCTTCCAGGGGCTCGGGAAGTTAATTAAATACCATTTGGAGGCATTTAATGTTCGAGCAAAAACGGCTGATTTTCGACAAAAGAGATAACACCCCCCCATTACATCATGCTTCAGAAATGTGGAAAATGGTCCGTTTTCAAATGTTTTATTTTTGAACGTCAGTTCACATTTGTAGGTGGATCATCAGTGTTAGAGCTAAAATTAGCATGTTTAAAGTGATTTTCATGCTTCCAGGGGCCCAAAACACAAGATTTATGGAATGGTTAAAAGTGCATGAAAATGGCCAATTTACTCACTCTGAGTTCTCAAAAAGGGTTTCTTCACCCCGGGAAGTTAATTAAATACCATTTGGAGGCATTTAATGTTCGAGCAAAAACGGCTGATTTTCGACAAAAGAGATAACACCCCCCCATTACGTCATGCTTCAGAAATGTGGAAAATGGTCAGTTTTCAAATGTTTTATTTTTGAACGTCAGTTCACATTTGTAGGTGGATCATCAGTGTTAGAGCTAAAATTAGCATGTTTAAAGTGATTTTCATGCTTCCAGGGGCTCGGGAAGTTAATTAAATACCATTTGGAGGCATTTAATGTTCGAGCAAAAACGGCTGATTTTCGACAAAAGAGATACCACCCCCCCATTACGTCATGCTTCAGAAATGTGGAAAATGGTCCGTTTTCAAATGTTTTATTTTTGAACGTCAGTTCACATTTGTAGGTGGATCATCAGTGTTAGAGCTAAAATTAGCATGTTTAAAGTGATTTTCATGCTTCCAGGGGCTCGGGAAGTTAATTAAATACCATTTGGAGGCATTTAATGTTCGAGCAAAAACGGCTGATTTTCGACAAAAGAGATAACACCCCCCCATTACGTCATGCTTCAGAAATGTGGAAAATGGTCCGTTTTCAAATGTTTTATTTTTGAACGTCAGTTCACATTTGTAGGTGGATCATCAGTGTTAGAGCTAAAATTAGCATGTTTAAAGTGATTTTCATGCTTCCAGGGGCTCGGGAAGTTAATTAAATACCATTTGGAGGCATTTAATGTTCGAGCAAAAACGGCTGATTTTCGACAAAAGAGATAACACCCCCCCATTACGTCATGCTTCAGAAATGTGGAAAATGGTCCGTTTTCAAATGTTTTATTTTTGAACGTCAGTTCACATTTGTAGGTGGATCATCAGTGTTAGAGCTAAAATTAGCATGTTTAAAGTGATTTTCATGCTTCCAGGGGCTCGGGAAGTTAATTAAATACCATTTGGAGGCATTTAATGTTCGAGCAAAAACGGCTGATTTTCGACAAAAGAGATAACACCCCCCCATTACGTCATGCTTCAGAAATGTGGAAAATGGTCCGTTTTCAAATGTTTTATTTTTGAACGTCAGTTCACATTTGTAGGTGGATCATCAGTGTTAGAGCTAAAATTAGCATGTTTAAAGTGATTTTCATGCTTCCAGGGGCTCGGGAAGTTAATTAAATACCATTTGGAGGCATTTAATGTCCGAGCAAAAACGGCTGATTTTCGACAAAAGAGATAACACCCCCCCATTACGTCATGCTTCAGAAATGTGGAAAATGGTCCGTTTTCAAATGTTTTATTTTTGAACGTCAGTTCACATTTGTAGGTGGATCATCAGTGTTAGAGCTAAAATTAGCATGTTTAAAGTGATTTTCATGCTTCCAGGGGCTCGGGAAGTTAATTAAATACCATTTGGAGGCATTTAATGTTCGAGCAAAAACGGCTGATTTTCGACAAAAGAGATAACACCCCCCCATTACGTCATGCTTCAGAAATGTGGAAAATGGTCCGTTTTCAAATGTTTTATTTTTGAACGTCAGTTCACATTTGTAGGTGGATCATCAGTGTTAGAGCTAAAATTAGCATGTTTAAAGTGATTTTCATGCTTCCAGGGGCTCGGGAAGTTAATTAAATACCATTTGGAGGCATTTAATGTTCGAGCAAAAACGGCTGATTTTCGACAAAAGAGATAACACCCCCCCATTACGTCATGCTTCAGAAATGTGGAAAATGGTCCGTTTTCAAATGTTTTATTTTTGAACGTCAGTTCACATTTGTAGGTGGATCATCAGTGTTAGAGCTAAAATTAGCATGTTTAAAGTGATTTTCATGCTTCCAGGGGCTCGGGAAGTTAATTAAATACCATTTGGAGGCATTTAATGTTCGAGCAAAAACGGCTGATTTTCGACAAAAGAGATAACACCCCCCCATTACGTCATGCTTCAGAAATGTGGAAAATGGTCCGTTTTCAAATGTTTTATTTTTGAACGTCAGTTCACATTTGTAGGTGGATCATCAGTGTTAGAGCTAAAATTAGCATGTTTAAAGTGATTTTCATGCTTCCAGGGGCCCAAAACACAAGATTTATGGAATGGTTAAAAGTGCATGAAAATGGCCAATTTACTCACTCTGAGTTCTCAAAAAGGGTTTCTTCACCCCGGGAAGTTAATTAAATACCATTTGGAGGCATTTAATGTTCGAGCAAAAACGGCTGATTTTCGACAAAAGAGATAACACCCCCCCATTACGTCATGCTTCAGAAATGTGGAAAATGGTCCGTTTTCAAATGTTTTATTTTTGAACGTCAGTTCACATTTGTAGGTGGATCATCAGTGTTAGAGCTAAAATTAGCATGTTTAAAGTGATTTTCATGCTTCCAGGGGCTCGGGAAGTTAATTAAATACCATTTGGAGGCATTTAATGTTCGAGCAAAAACGGCTGATTTTCGACAAAAGAGATAACACCCCCCATTACGTCATGCTTCAGAAATGTGGAAAATGGTCCGTTTTCAAATGTTTTATTTTTGAACGTCAGTTCACATTTGTAGGTGGATCATCAGTGTTAGAGCTAAAATTAGCAAGTTTAAAGTGATTTTCATGCTTCCAGGGGCTCGGGAAGTTAATTAAATACCATTTGGAGGCATTTAATGTTCGAGCAAAAACGGCTGATTTTCGACAAAAGAGATAACACCCCCCCATCACGTCATGCTTCAGAAATGTGGAAAATGGTCCGTTTTCAAATGTTTTATTTTTGAACGTCAGTTCACATTTGTAGGTGGATCATCAGTGTTAGAGCTAAAATTAGCATGTTTAAAGTGATTTTCATGCTTCCAGGGGCCCAAAACACAAGATTTATGGAATGGTTAAAAGTGCATGAAAATGGCCAATTTACTCACTCTGAGTTCTCAAAAAGGGTTTCTTCACCCCGGGAAGTTAATTAAATACCATTTGGAGGCATTTAATGTTCGAGCAAAAACGGCTGATTTTCGACAAAAGAGATAACACCCCCCCATTACGTCATGCTTCAGAAATGTGGAAAATGGTGCGTTTTCAAATGTTTTATTTTTGAACGTCAGTTCACATTTGTAGGTGGATCATCAGTGTTAGAGCTAAAATTAGCATGTTTAAAGTGATTTTCATGCTTCCAGGGGCTCGGGAAGTTAATTAAATACCATTTGGAGGCATTTAATGTTCGAGCAAAAACGGCTGATTTTCGACAAAAGAGATAACACCCCCCCATTACGTCATGCTTCAGAAATGTGGAAAATGGTCCGTTTTCAAATGTTTTATTTTTGAACGTCAGTTCACATTTGTAGGTGGATCATCAGTGTTAGAGCTAAAATTAGCATGTTTAAAGTGATTTTCATGCTTCCAGGGGCTCGGGAAGTTAATTAAATACCATTTGGAGGCATTTAATGTTCGAGCAAAAACGGCTGATTTTCGACAAAAGAGATAACACCCCCCCATTACGTCATGCTTCAGAAATGTGGAAAATGGTCCGTTTTCAAATGTTTTATTTTTGAACGTCAGTTCACATTTGTAGGTGGATCATCAGTGTTAGAGCTAAAATTAGCATGTTTAAAGTGATTTTCATGCTTCCAGGGGCTCGGGAAGTTAATTAAATACCATTTGGAGGCATTTAATGTTCGAGCAAAAACGGCTGATTTTCGACAAAAGAGATAACACCCCCCCCATTACGTCATGCTTCAGAAATGTGGAAAATGGTCCGTTTTCAAATGTTTTATTTTTGAACGTCAGTTCACATTTGTAGGTGGATCATCAGTGTTAGAGCTAAAATTAGCATGTTTAAAGTGATTTTCATGCTTCCAGGGGCTCGGGAAGTTAATTAAATACCATTTGGAGGCATTTAATGTTCGAGCAAAAACGGCTGATTTTCGACAAAAGAGATAACACCCCCCCATTACGTCATGCTTCAGAAATGTGGAAAATGGTCAGTTTTCAAATGTTTTATTTTTGAACGTCAGTTCACATTTGTAGGTGGATCATCAGTGTTAGAGCTAAAATTAGCATGTTTAAAGTGATTTTCATGCTTCCAGGGGCTCGGGAAGTTAATTAAATACCATTTGGAGGCATTTAATGTTCGAGCAAAAACGGCTGATTTTCGACAAAAGAGATAACACCCCCCCATTACGTCATGCTTCAGAAATGTGGAAAATGGTCCGTTTTCAAATGTTTTATTTTTGAACGTCAGTTCACATTTGTAGGTGGATCATCAGTGTTAGAGCTAAAATTAGCATGTTTAAAGTGATTTTCATGCTTCCAGGGGCTCGGGAAGTTAATTAAATACCATTTGGAGGCATTTAATGTTCGAGCAAAAACGGCTGATTTTCGACAAAAGAGATAACACCCCCCCATTACGTCATGCTTCAGAAATGTGGAAAATGGTCCGTTTTCAAATGTTTTATTTTTGAACGTCAGTTCACATTTGTAGGTGGATCATCAGTGTTAGAGCTAAAATTAGCATGTTTAAAGTGATTTTCATGCTTCCAGGGGCTCGGGAAGTTAATTAAATACCATTTGGAGGCATTTAATGTTCGAGCAAAAACGGCTGATTTTCGACAAAAGAGATAACACCCCCCCATTACGTCATGCTTCAGAAATGTGGAAAATGGTCCGTTTTCAAATGTTTTATTTTTGAACGTCAGTTCACATTTGTAGGTGGATCATCAGTGTTAGAGCTAAAATTAGCATGTTTAAAGTGATTTTCATGCTTCCAGGGGCTCGGGAAGTTAATTAAATACCATTTGGAGGCATTTAATGTTCGAGCAAAAACGGCTGATTTTCGACAAAAGAGATAACACCCCCCCATTACGTCATGCTTCAGAAATGTGGAAAATGGTCCGTTTTCAAATGTTTTATTTTTGAACGTCAGTTCACATTTGTAGGTGGATCATCAGTGTTAGAGCTAAAATTAGCATGTTTAAAGTGATTTTCATGCTTCCAGGGGCTCGGGAAGTTAATTAAATACCATTTGGAGGCATTTAATGTTCGAGCAAAAACGGCTGATTTTCGACAAAAGAGATAACACCCCCCCATTACGTCATGCTTCAGAAATGTGGAAAATGGTCCGTTTTCAAATGTTTTATTTTTGAACGTCAGTTCACATTTGTAGGTGGATCATCAGTGTTAGAGCTAAAATTAGCATGTTTAAAGTGATTTTCATGCTTCCAGGGGCCCAAAACACAAGATTTATGGAATGGTTAAAAGTGCATGAAAATGGCCAATTTACTCACTCTGAGTTCTCAAAAAGGGTTTTTTCACCCCGGGAAGTTAATTAAATACCATTTGGAGGCATTTAATGTTCGAGCAAAAACGGCTGATTTTCGACAAAAGAGATAACACCCCCCCATTACGTCATGCTTCAGAAATGTGGAAAATGGTCCGTTTTCAAATGTTTTATTTTTGAACGTCAGTTCACATTTGTAGGTGGATCATCAGTGTTAGAGCTAAAATTAGCATGTTTAAAGTGATTTTCATGCTTCCAGGGGCTCGGGAAGTTAATTAAATACCATTTGGAGGCATTTAATGTTCGAGCAAAAACGGCTGATTTTCGACAAAAGAGATAACACCCCCCCCATTACGTCATGCTTCAGAAATGTGGAAAATGGTCCGTTTTCAAATGTTTTATTTTTGAACGTCAGTTCACATTTGTAGGTGGATCATCAGTGTTAGAGCTAAAATTAGCATGTTTAAAGTGATTTTCATGCTTCCAGAGGCTCGGGAAGTTAATTAAATACCATTTGGAGGCATTTAATGTTCGAGCAAAAACGGCTGATTTTCGACAAAAGAGATAACACCCCCCCATTACGTCATGCTTCAGAAATGTGGAAAATGGTCCGTTTTCAAATGTTTTATTTTTGAACGTCAGTTCACATTTGTAGGTGGATCATCAGTGTTAGAGCTAAAATTAGCATGTTTAAAGTGATTTTCATGCTTCCAGGGGCTCGGGAAGTTAATTAAATACCATTTGGAGGCATTTAATGTTCGAGCAAAAACGGCTGATTTTCGACAAAAGAGATAACACCCCCCCATTACGTCATGCTTCAGAAATGTGGAAAATGGTCCGTTTTCAAATGTTTTATTTTTGAACGTCAGTTCACATTTGTAGGTGGATCATCAGTGTTAGAGCTAAAATTAGCATGTTTAAAGTGATTTTCATGCTTCCAGGGGCTCGGGAAGTTAATTAAATACCATTTGGAGGCATTTAATGTTCGAGCAAAAACGGCTGATTTTCGACAAAAGAGATAACACCCCCCCATTATGTCATGCTTCAGAAATGTGGAAAATGGTCCGTTTTCAAATGTTATATTTTTGAACGTCAGTTCACATTTGTAGGTGGATCATCAGTGTTAGAGCTAAAATTAGCATGTTTAAAGTGATTTTCATGCTTCCAGGGGCTCGGGAAGTTAATTAAATACCATTTGGAGGCATTTAATGTTGGAGCAAAAACGGCTGATTTTCGACAAAAGAGATAACACCCCCCCATTACGTCATGCTTCAGAAATGTGGAAAATGGTCCGTTTTCAAATGTTTTATTTTTGAACGTCAGTTCACATTTGTAGGTGGATCATCAGTGTTAGAGCTAAAATTAGCATGTTTAAAGTGATTTTCATGCTTCCAGGGGCCCAAAACACAAGATTTATGGAATGGTTAAAAGTGCATGAAAATGGCCAATTTACTCACTCTGAGTTCTCAAAAAGGGTTTCTTCACCCCGGGAAGTTAATTAAATACCATTTGGAGGCATTTAATGTTCGAGCAAAAACGGCTGATTTTCGACAAAAGAGATAACACCCCCCCATTACGTCATGCTTCAGAAATGTGGAAAATGGTCCGTTTTCAAATGTTTTATTTTTGAACGTCAGTTCACATTTGTAGGTGGATCATCAGTGTTAGAGCTAAAATTAGCATGTTTAAAGTGATTTTCATGCTTCCAGGGGCTCGGGAAGTTAATTAAATACCATTTGGAGGCATTTAATGTTCGAGCAAAAACGGCTGATTTTCGACAAAAGAGATAACACCCCCCCATTACGTCATGCTTCAGAAATGTGGAAAATGGTCCGTTTTCAAATGTTTTATTTTTGAACGTCAGTTCACATTTGTAGGTGGATCATCAGTGTTAGAGCTAAAATTAGCATGTTTAAAGTGATTTTCATGCTTCCAGGGGCTCGGGAAGTTAATTAAATACCATTTGGAGGCATTTAATGTTCGAGCAAAAACGGCTGATTTTCGACAAAAGAGATAACACCCCCCCATTACGTCATGCTTCAGAAATGTGGAAAATGGTCCGTTTTCAAATGTTTTATTTTTGAACGTCAGTTCACATTTGTAGGTGGATCATCAGTGTTAGAGCTAAAATTAGCATGTTTAAAGTGATTTTCATGCTTCCAGGGGCTCGGGAAGTTAATTAAATACCATTTGGAGGCATTTAATGTTCGAGCAAAAACGGCTGATTTTCGACAAAAGAGATAACACCCCCCCATTACGTCATGCTTCAGAAATGTGGAAAATGGTCCGTTTTCAAATGTTTTATTTTTGAACGTCAGTTCACATTTGTAGGTGGATCATCAGTGTTAGAGCTAAAATTAGCATGTTTAAAGTGATTTTCATGCTTCCAGGGGCTCGGGAAGTTAATTAAATACCATTTGGAGGCATTTAATGTTCGAGCAAAAACGGCTGATTTTCGACAAAAGAGATAACACCCCCCCATTACGTCATGCTTCAGAAATGTGGAAAATGGTCCGTTTTCAAATGTTTTATTTTTGAACGTCAGTTCACATTTGTAGGTGGATCATCAGTGTTAGAGCTAAAATTAGCATGTTTAAAGTGATTTTCATGCTTCCAGGGGCTCGGGAAGTTAATTAAATACCATTTGGAGGCATTTAATGTTCGAGCAAAAACGGCTGATTTTCGACAAAAGAGATAACACCCCCCCATTACGTCATGCTTCAGAAATGTGGGAAATGGTCCGTTTTCAAATGTTTTATTTTTGAACGTCAGTTCACATTTGTAGGTGGATCATCAGTGTTAGAGCTAAAATTAGCATGTTTAAAGTGATTTTCATGCTTCCAGGGGCTCGGGAAGTTAATTAAATACCATTTGGAGGCATTTAATGTTCGAGCAAAAACGGCTGATTTTCGACAAAAGAGATAACACCCCCCCATTACGTCATGCTTCAGAAATGTGGAAAATGGTCCGTTTTCAAATGTTTTATTTTTGAACGTCAGTTCACATTTGTAGGTGGATCATCAGTGTTAGAGCTAAAATTAGCATGTTTAAAGTGATTTTCATGCTTCCAGGGGCCCAAAACACAAGATTTATGGAATGGTTAAAAGTGCATGAAAATGGCCAATTTACTCACTCTGAGTTCTCAAAAAGGGTTTCTTCACCCCGGGAAGTTAATTAAATACCATTTGGAGGCATTTAATGTTCGAGCAAAAACGGCTGATTTTCGACAAAAGAGATAACACCCCCCCATTACGTCATGCTTCAGAAATGTGGAAAATGGTCCGTTTTCAAATGTTTTATTTTTGAACGTCAGTTCACATTTGTAGGTGGATCATCAGTGTTAGAGCTAAAATTAGCATGTTTAAAGTGATTTTCATGCTTCCAGGGGCCCAAAACACAAGATTTATGGAATGGTTAAAAGTGCATGAAAATGGCCAATTTACTCACTCTGAGTTCTCAAAAAGGGTTTCTTCACCCCGGGAAGTTAATTAAATACCATTTGGAGGCATTTAATGTTCGAGCAAAAACGGCTGATTTTCGACAAAAGAGATAACACCCCCCCATTACGTCATGCTTCAGAAATGTGGAAAATGGTCCGTTTTCAAATGTTTTATTTTTGAACGTCAGTTCACATTTGTAGGTGGATCATCAGTGTTAGAGCTAAAATTAGCATGTTTAAAGTGATTTTCATGCTTCCAGGGGCTCGGGAAGTTAATTAAATACCATTTGGAGGCATTTAATGTTCGAGCAAAAACGGCTGATTTTCGACAAAAGAGATAACACCCCCCCATTACGTCATGCTTCAGAAATGTGGAAAATGGTCCGTTTTCAAATGTTTTATTTTTGAACGTCAGTTCACATTTGTAGGTGGATCATCAGTGTTAGAGCTAAAATTAGCATGTTTAAAGTGATTTTCATGCTTCCAGGGGCTCGGGAAGTTAATTAAATACCATTTGGAGGCATTTAATGTTCGAGCAAAAACGGCTGATTTTCGACAAAAGAGATAACACCCCCCCATTACGTCATGCTTCAGAAATGTGGAAAATGGTCCGTTTTCAAATGTTTTATTTTTGAACGTCAGTTCACATTTGTAGGTGGATCATCAGTGTTAGAGCTAAAATTAGCATGTTTAAAGTGATTTTCATGCTTCCAGGGGCCCAAAACACAAGATTTATGGAATGGTTAAAAGTGCATGAAAATGGCCAATTTACTCACTCTGAGTTCTCAAAAAGGGTTTCTTCACCCCGGGAAGTTAATTAAATACCATTTGGAGGCATTTAATGTTCGAGCAAAAACGGCTGATTTTCGACAAAAGAGATAACACCCCCCCATTACGTCATGCTTCAGAAATGTGGAAAATGGTCCGTTTTCAAATGTTTTATTTTTGAACGTCAGTTCACATTTGTAGGTGGATCATCAGTGTTAGAGCTAAAATTAGCATGTTTAAAGTGATTTTCATGCTTCCAGGGGCCCAAAACACAAGATTTATGGAATGGTTAAAAGTGCATGAAAATGGCCAATTTACTCACTCTGAGTTCTCAAAAAGGGTTTCTTCACCCCTGGAAGTTAATTAAATACCATTTGGAGGCATTTAATGTTCGAGCAAAAACGGCTGATTTTCGACAAAAGAGATAACACCCCCCCCCCATTACGTCATGCTTCAGAAATGTGGAAAATGGTCCGTTTTCAAATGTTTTATTTTTGAACGTCAGTTCACATTTGTAGGTGGATCATCAGTGTTAGAGCTAAAATTAGCATGTTTAAAGTGATTTTCATGCTTCCAGGGGCCCAAAACACAAGATTTATGGAATGGTTAAAAGTGCATGAAAATGGCCAATTTACTCACTCTGAGTTCTCAAAAAGGGTTTCTTCACCCCGGGAAGTTAATTAAATACCATTTGGAGGCATTTAATGTTCGAGCAAAAACGGCTGATTTTCGACAAAAGAGATAACACCCCCCCATTACGTCATGCTTCAGAAATGTGGAAAATGGTCCGTTTTCAAATGTTTTATTTTTGAACGTCAGTTCACATTTGTAGGGGGATCATCAGTGTTAGAGCTAAAATTAGCATGTTTAAAGTGATTTTCATGCTTCCAGGGGCCCAAAACACAAGATTTATGGAATGGTTAAAAGTGCATGAAAATGGCCAATTTACTCACTCTGAGTTCTCAAAAAGGGTTTCTTCACCCCGGGAAGTTAATTAAATACCATTTGGAGGCATTTAATGTTCGAGCAAAAACGGCTGATTTTCGACAAAAGAGATAACACCCCCCCATTACGTCATGCTTCAGAAATGTGGAAAATGGTCCGTTTTCAAATGTTTTATTTTTGAACGTCAGTTCACATTTGTAGGTGGATCATCAGTGTTAGAGCTAAAATTAGCATGTTTAAAGTGATTTTCATGCTTCCAGGGGCTCGGGAAGTTAATTAAATACCATTTGGAGGCATTTAATGTTCGAGCAAAAACGGCTGATTTTCGACAAAAGAGATAACACCCCCCCATTACGTCATGCTTCAGAAATGTGGAAAATGGTCCGTTTTCAAATGTTTTATTTTTGAACGTCAGTTCACATTTGTAGGTGGATCATCAGTGTTAGAGCTAAAATTAGCATGTTTAAAGTGATTTTCATGCTTCCAGGGGCTCGGGAAGTTAATTAAATACCATTTGGAGGCATTTAATGTTCGAGCAAAAACGGCTGATTTTCGACAAAAGAGATAACACCCCCCCATTACGTCATGCTTCAGAAATGTGGAAAATGGTCCGTTTTCAAATGTTTTATTTTTGAACGTCAGTTCACATTTGTAGGTGGATCATCAGTGTTAGAGCTAAAATTAGCATGTTTAAAGTGATTTTCATGCTTCCAGGGGCCCAAAACACAAGTTTATGGAATGGTTAAAAGTGCATGAAAATGGCCAATTTACTCACTCTGAGTTCTCAAAAAGGGTTTCTTCACCCCGGGAAGTTAATTAAATACCATTTGGAGGCATTTAATGTTCGAGCAAAAACGGCTGATTTTCGACAAAAGAGATAACACCCCCCCATTACGTCATGCTTCAGAAATGTGGAAAATGGTCCGTTTTCAAATGTTTTATTTTTGAACGTCAGTTCACATTTGTAGGTGGATCATCAGTGTTAGAGCTAAAATTAGCATGTTTAAAGTGATTTTCATGCTTCCAGGGGCTCGGGAAGTTAATTAAATACCATTTGGAGGCATTTAATGTTCGAGCAAAAACGGCTGATTTTCGACAAAAGAGATAACACCCCCCCATTACGTCATGCTTCAGAAATGTGGAAAATGGTCCGTTTTCAAATGTTTTATTTTTGAACGTCAGTTCACATTTGTAGGTGGATCATCAGTGTTAGAGCTAAAATTAGCATGTTTAAAGTGATTTTCATGCTTCCAGGGGCTCGGGAAGTTAATTAAATACCATTTGGAGGCATTTAATGTTCGAGCAAAAACGGCTGATTTTCGACAAAAGAGATAACACCCCCCCATTACGTCATGCTTCAGAAATGTGGAAAATGGTCCGTTTTCAAATGTTTTATTTTTGAACGTCAGTTCACATTTGTAGGTGGATCATCAGTGTTAGAGCTAAAATTAGCATGTTTAAAGTGATTTTCATGCTTCCAGGGGCTCGGGAAGTTAATTAAATACCATTTGGAGGCATTTAATGTTCGAGCAAAAACGGCTGATTTTCGACAAAAGAGATAACACCCCCCCATTACGTCATGCTTCAGAAATGTGGAAAATGGTCCGTTTTCAAATGATTTATTTTTGAACGTCAGTTCACATTTGTAGGTGGATCATCAGTGTTAGAGCTAAAATTAGCATGTTTAAAGTGATTTTCATGCTTCCAGGGGCCCAAAACACAAGATTTATGGAATGGTTAAAAGTGCATGAAAATGGCCAATTTACTCACTCTGAGTTCTCAAAAAGGGTTTCTTCACCCCGGGAAGTTAATTAAATACCATTTGGAGGCATTTAATGTTCGAGCAAAAACGGCTGATTTTCGACAAAAGAGATAACACCCCCCCATTACGTCATGCTTCAGAAATGTGGAAAATGGTCCGTTTTCAAATGTTTTATTTTTGAACGTCAGTTCACATTTGTAGGTGGATCATCAGTGTTAGAGCTAAAATTAGCATGTTTAAAGTGATTTTCATGCTTCCAGGGGCCCAAAACACAAGATTTATGGAATGGTTAAAAGTGCATGAAAATGGCCAATTTACTCACTCTGAGTTCTCAAAAAGGGTTTCTTCACCCCGGGAAGTTAATTAAATACCATTTGGAGGCATTTAATGTTCGAGCAAAAACGGCTGATTTTCGACAAAAGAGATAACACCCCCCCATTACGTCATGCTTCAGAAATGTGGAAAATGGTTCGTTTTCAAATGTTTTATTTTTGAACGTCAGTTCACATTTGTAGGTGGATCATCAGTGTTAGAGCTAAAATTAGCATGTTTAAAGTGATTTTCATGCTTCCAGGGGCCCAAAACACAAGATTTATGGAATGGTTAAAAGTGCATGAAAATGGCCAATTTACTCACTCTGAGTTCTCAAAAAGGGTTTCTTCACCCCGGGAAGTTAATTAAATACCATTTGGAGGCATTTAATGTTCGAGCAAAAACGGCTGATTTTCGACAAAAGAGATAACACCCCCCCATTACGTCATGCTTCAGAAATGTGGAAAATGGTCCGTTTTCAAATGTTTTATTTTTGAACGTCAGTTCACATTTGTAGGTGGATCATCAGTGTTAGAGCTAAAATTAGCATGTTTAAAGTGATTTTCATGCTTCCAGGGGCCCAAAACACAAGATTTATGGAATGGTTAAAAGTGCATGAAAATGGCCAATTTACTCACTCTGAGTTCTCAAAAAGGGTTTCTTCACCCCGGGAAGTTAATTAAATACCATTTGGAGGCATTTAATGTTCGAGCAAAAACGGCTGATTTTCGACAAAAGAGATAACACCCCCCCATTACGTCATGCTTCAGAAATGTGGAAAATGGTCCGTTTTCAAATGTTTTATTTTTGAACGTCAGTTCACATTTGTAGGTGGATCATCAGTGTTAGAGCTAAAATTAGCATGTTTAAAGTGATTTTCATGCTTCCAGGGGCCCAAAACACAAGATTTATGGAATGGTTAAAAGTGCATGAAAATGGCCAATTTACTCACTCTGAGTTCTCAAAAAGGGTTTCTTCACCCCGGGAAGTTAATTAAATACCATTTGGAGGCATTTAATGTTCGAGCAAAAACGGCTGATTTTCGACAAAAGAGATAACACCCCCCCATTACGTCATGCTTCAGAAATGTGGAAAATGGTCCGTTTTCAAATGTTTTATTTTTGAACGTCAGTTCACATTTGTAGGTGGATCATCAGTGTTAGAGCTAAAATTAGCATGTTTAAAGTGATTTTCATGCTTCCAGGGGCTCGGGAAGTTAATTAAATACCATTTGGAGGCATTTAATGTTCGAGCAAAAACGGCTGATTTTCGACAAAAGAGATAACACCCCCCCATTACGTCATGCTTCAGAAATGTGGAAAATGGTCCGTTTTCAAATGTTTTATTTTTGAACGTCAGTTCACATTTGTAGGTGGATCATCAGTGTTAGAGCTAAAATTAGCATGTTTAAAGTGATTTTCATGCTTCCAGGGGCTCGGGAAGTTAATTAAATACCATTTGGAGGCATTTAATGTTCGAGCAAAAACGGCTGATTTTCGACAAAAGAGATAACACCCCCCCCATTACGTCATGCTTCAGAAATGTGGAAAATGGTCCGTTTTCAAATGTTTTATTTTTGAACGTCAGTTCACATTTGTAGGTGGATCATCAGTGTTAGAGCTAAAATTAGCATGTTTAAAGTGATTTTCATGCTTCCAGGGGCTCGGGAAGTTAATTAAATACCATTTGGAGGCATTTAATGTTCGAGCAAAAACGGCTGATTTTCGACAAAAGAGATAACACCCCCCCATTACGTCATGCTTCAGAAATGTGGAAAATGGTCCGTTTTCAAATGTTTTATTTTTGAACGTCAGTTCACATTTGTAGGTGGATCATCAGTGTTAGAGCTAAAATTAGCATGTTTAAAGTGATTTTCATGCTTCCAGGGGCTCGGGAAGTTAATTAAATACCATTTGGAGGCATTTAATGTTCGAGCAAAAACGGCTGATTTTCGACAAAAGAGATAACACCCCCCCATTACGTCATGCTTCAGAAATGTGGAAAATGGTCCGTTTTCAAATGTTTTATTTTTGAACGTCAGTTCACATTTGTAGGTGGATCATCAGTGTTAGAGCTAAAATTAGCATGTTTAAAGTGATTTTCATGCTTCCAGGGGCCCAAAACACAAGATTTATGGAATGGTTAAAAGTGCATGAAAATGGCCAATTTACTCACTCTGAGTTCTCAAAAAGGGTTTCTTCACCCCGGGAAGTTAATTAAATACCATTTGGAGGCATTTATTGTTCGAGCAAAAACGGCTGATTTTCGACAAAAGAGATAACACCCCCCCATTACGTCATGCTTCAGAAATGTGGAAAATGGTCCGTTTTCAAATGTTTTATTTTTGAACGTCAGTTCACATTTGTAGGTGGATCATCAGTGTTAGAGCTAAAATTAGCATGTTTAAAGTGATTTTCATGCTTCCAGGGGCTCGGGAAGTTAATTAAATACCATTTGGAGGCATTTAATGTTCGAGCAAAAACGGCTGATTTTCGACAAAAGAGATAACACCCCCCCATTACGTCATGCTTCAGAAATGTGGAAAATGGTCCGTTTTCAAATGTTTTATTTTTGAACGTCAGTTCACATTTGTAGGTGGATCATCAGTGTTAGAGCTAAAATTAGCATGTTTAAAGTGATTTTCATGCTTCCAGGGGCTCGGGAAGTTAATTAAATACCATTTGGAGGCATTTAATGTTCGAGCAAAAACGGCTGATTTTCGACAAAAGAGATAACACCCCCCCATTACGTCATGCTTCAGAAATGTGGAAAATGGTCCGTTTTCAAATGTTTTATTTTTGAACGTCAGTTCACATTTGTAGGTGGATCATCAGTGTTAGAGCTAAAATTAGCATGTTTAAAGTGATTTTCATGCTTCCAGGGGCTCGGGAAGTTAATTAAATACCATTTGGAGGCATTTAATGTTCGAGCAAAAACGGCTGATTTTCGACAAAAGAGATAACACCCCCCCATTACGTCATGCTTCAGAAATGTGGAAAATGGTCCGTTTTCAAATGTTTTATTTTTGAACGTCAGTTCACATTTGTAGGTGGATCATCAGTGTTAGAGCTAAAATTAGCATGTTTAAAGTGATTTTCATGCTTCCAGGGGCTCGGGAAGTTAATTAAATACCATTTGGAGGCATTTAATGTTCGAGCAAAAACGGCTGATTTTCGACAAAAGAGATAACACCCCCCATTACGTCATGCTTCAGAAATGTGGAAAATGGTCCGTTTTCAAATGTTTTATTTTTGAACGTCAGTTCACATTTGTAGGTGGATCATCAGTGTTAGAGCTAAAATTAGCATGTTTAAAGTGATTTTCATACTTCCAGGGGCTCGGGAAGTTAATTAAATACCATTTGGAGGCATTTAATGTTCGAGCAAAAACGGCTGATTTTCGACAAAAGAGATAACACCCCCCCATTACGTCATGCTTCAGAAATGTGGAAAATGGTCCGTTTTCAAATGTTTTAATTTTTGAACGTCAGTTCACATTTGTAGGTGGATCATCAGTGTTAGAGCTAAAATTAGCATGTTTAAAGTGATTTTCATGCTTCCAGGGGCCCAAAACACAAGATTTATGGAATGGTTAAAAGTGCATGAAAATGGCCAATTTACTCACTCTGAGTTCTCAAAAAGGGTTTCTTCACCCCGGGAAGTTAATTAAATACCATTTGGAGGCATTTAATGTTCGAGCAAAAACGGCTGATTTTCGACAAAAGAGATAACACCCCCCCATTACGTCATGCTTCAGAAATGTGGAAAATGGTCCGTTTTCAAATGTTTTATTTTTGAACGTCAGTTCACATTTGTAGGTGGATCATCAGTGTTAGAGCTAAAATTAGCATGTTTAAAGTGATTTTCATGCTTCCAGGGGCCCAAAACACAAGATTTATGGAATGGTTAAAAGTGCATGAAAATGGCCAATTTACTCACTCTGAGTTCTCAAAAAGGGTTTCTTCACCCCGGGAAGTTAATTAAATACCATTTGGAGGCATTTAATGTTCGAGCAAAAACGGCTGATTTTCGACAAAAGAGATAACACCCCCCCATTACGTCATGCTTCAGAAATGTGGAAAATGGTCCGTTTTCAAATGTTTTATTTTTGAACGTCAGTTCACATTTGTAGGTGGATCATCAGTGTTAGAGCTAAAATTAGCATGTTTAAAGTGATTTTCATGCTTCCAGGGGCTCGGGAAGTTAATTAAATACCATTTGGAGGCATTTAATGTTCGAGCAAAAACGGCTGATTTTCGACAAAAGAGATAACACCCCCCCATTACGTCATGCTTCAGAAATGTGGAAAATGGTCCGTTTTCAAATGTTTTATTTTTGAACGTCAGTTCACATTTGTAGGTGGATCATCAGTGTTAGAGCTAAAATTAGCATGTTTAAAGGGATTTTCATGCTTCCAGGGGCTCGGGAAGTTAATTAAATACCATTTGGAGGCATTTAATGTTCGAGCAAAAACGGCTGATTTTCGACAAAAGAGATAACACCCCCCCATTACGTCATGCTTCAGAAATGTGGAAAATGGTCCGTTTTCAAATGTTTTATTTTTGAACGTCAGTTCACATTTGTAGGTGGATCATCAGTGTTAGAGCTAAAATTAGCATGTTTAAAGTGATTTTCATGCTTCCAGGGGCTCGGGAAGTTAATTAAATACCATTTGGAGGCATTTAATGTTCGAGCAAAAACGGCTGATTTTCGACAAAAGAGATAACACCCCCCCATTACGTCATGCTTCAGAAATGTGGAAAATGGTCCGTTTTCAAATGTTTTATTTTTGAACGTCAGTTCACATTTGTAGGTGGATCATCAGTGTTAGAGCTAAAATTAGCATGTTTAAAGTGATTTTCATGCTTCCAGGGGCTCGGGAAGTTAATTAAATACCATTTGGAGGCATTTAATGTTCGAGCAAAAACGGCTGATTTTCGACAAAAGAGATAACACCCCCCCATTACGTCATGCTTCAGAAATGTGGAAAATGGTCCGTTTTCAAATGTTTTATTTTTGAACGTCAGTTCACATTTGTAGGTGGATCATCAGTGTTAGAGCTAAAATTAGCATGTTTAAAGTGATTTTCATGCTTCCAGGGGCCCAAAACACAAGATTTATGGAATGGTTAAAAGTGCATGAAAATGGCCAATTTACTCACTCTGAGTTCTCAAAAAGGGTTTCTTCACCCCGGGAAGTTAATTAAATACCATTTGGAGGCATTTAATGTTCGAGCAAAAACGGCTGATTTTCGACAAAAGAGATAACACCCCCCCATTACGTCATGCTTCAGAAATGTGGAAAATGGTCCGTTTTCAAATGTTTTATTTTTGAACGTCAGTTCACATTTGTAGGTGGATCATCAGTGTTAGAGCTAAAATTAGCATGTTTAAAGTGATTTTCATGCTTCCAGGGGCTCGGGAAGTTAATTAAATACCATTTGGAGGCATTTAATGTTCGAGCAAAAACGGCTGATTTTCGACAAAAGAGATAACACCCCCCCATTACGTCATGCTTCAGAAATGTGGAAAATGGTCCGTTTTCAAATGTTTTATTTTTGAACGTCAGTTCACATTTGTAGGTGGATCATCAGTGTTAGAGCTAAAATTAGCATGT
Organism: Lissotriton vulgaris; assembly: GCF_964263255.1. Classification (NCBI taxonomy): domain Eukaryota; kingdom Metazoa; phylum Chordata; class Amphibia; order Caudata; family Salamandridae; genus Lissotriton; species Lissotriton vulgaris. The sequence goes on from NW_028241294.1 coordinate 25,553, forward strand.
TTAAAGTGATTTTCATGCTTCCAGGGGCTCGGGAAGTTAATTAAATACCATTTGGAGGCATTTAATGTTCGAGCAAAAACGGCTGATTTTCGACAAAAGAGATAACACCCCCCCATTACGTCATGCTTCAGAAATGTGGAAAATGGTCCGTTTTCAAATGTTTTATTTTTGAACGTCAGTTCACATTTGTAGGTGGATCATCAGTGTTAGAGCTAAAATTAGCATGTTTAAAGTGATTTTCATGCTTCCAGGGGCTCGGGAAGTTAATTAAATACCATTTGGAGGCATTTAATGTTCGAGCAAAAACGGCTGATTTTCGACAAAAGAGATAACACCCCCCCATTACGTCATGCTTCAGAAATGTGGAAAATGGTCCGTTTTCAAATGTTTTATTTTTGAACGTCAGTTCACATTTGTAGGTGGATCATCAGTGTTAGAGCTAAAATTAGCATGTTTAAAGTGATTTTCATGCTTCCAGGGGCTCGGGAAGTTAATTAAATACCATTTGGAGGCATTTAATTTTCGAGCAAAAACGGCTGATTTTCGACAAAAGAGATAACACCCCCCCATTACGTCATGCTTCAGAAATGTGGAAAATGGTCCGTTTTCAAATGTTTTATTTTTGAACGTCAGTTCACATTTGTAGGTGGATCATCAGTGTTAGAGCTAAAATTAGCATGTTTAAAGTGATTTTCATGCTTCCAGGGGCCCAAAACACAAGATTTATGGAATGGTTATAAGTGCATGAAAATGGCCAATTTACTCACTCTGAGTTCTCAAAAAGGGTTTCTTCACCCCGGGAAGTTAATTAAATACCATTTGGAGGCATTTAATGTTCGAGCAAAAACGGCTCATTTTCGACAAAAGAGATAACACCCCCCCATTACGTCATGCTTCAGAAATGTGGAAAATGGTCCGTTTTCAAATGTTTTATTTTTGAACGTCAGTTCACATTTGTAGGTGGATCATCAGTGTTAGAGCTAAAATTAGCATGTTTAAAGTGATTTTCATGCTTCCAGGGGCTCGGGAAGTTAATTAAATACCATTTGGAGGCATTTAATGTTCGAGCAAAAACGGCTGATTTTCGACAAAAGAGATAACACCCCCCCATTACGTCATGCTTCAGAAATGTGGAAAATGGTCCGTTTTCAAATGTTTTATTTTTGAACGTCAGTTCACATTTGTAGGTGGATCATCAGTGTTAGAGCTAAAATTAGCATGTTTAAAGTGATTTTCATGCTTCCAGGGGCTCGGGAAGTTAATTAAATACCATTTGGAGGCATTTAATGTTCGAGCAAAAACGGCTGATTTTCGACAAAAGAGATAACACCCCCCCATTACGTCATGCTTCAGAAATTTGGAAAATGGTCCGTTTTCAAATGTTTTATTTTTGAACGTCAGTTCACATTTGTAGGTGGATCATCAGTGTTAGAGCTAAAATTAGCATGTTTAAAGTGATTTTCATGCTTCCAGGGGCTCGGGAAGTTAATTAAATACCATTTGGAGGCATTTAATGTTCGAGCAAAAACGGCTGATTTTCGACAAAAGAGATAACACCCCCCCATTACGTCATGCTTCAGAAATGTGGAAAATGGTCCGTTTTCAAATGTTTTATTTTTGAACGTCAGTTCACATTTGTAGGTGGATCATCAGTGTTAGAGCTAAAATTAGCATGTTTAAAGTGATTTTCATGCTTCCAGGGGCTCGGGAAGTTAATTAAATACCATTTGGAGGCATTTAATGTTCGAGCAAAAACGGCTGATTTTCGACAAAAGAGATAACACCCCCCCATTACGTCATGCTTCAGAAATGTGGAAAATGGTCCGTTTTCAAATGTTTTATTTTTGAACGTCAGTTCACATTTGTAGGTGGATCATCAGTGTTAGAGCTAAAATTAGCATGTTTAAAGTGATTTTCATGCTTCCAGGGGCTCGGGAAGTTAATTAAATACCATTTGGAGGCATTTAATGTCCGAGCAAAAACGGCTGATTTTCGACAAAAGAGATAACACCCCCCCATTACGTCATGCTTCAGAAATGTGGAAAATGGTCCGTTTTCAAATGTTTTATTTTTGAACGTCAGTTCACATTTGTAGGTGGATCATCAGTGTTAGAGCTAAAATTAGCATGTTTAAAGTGATTTTCATGCTTCCAGGGGCTCGGGAAGTTAATTAAATACCATTTGGAGGCATTTAATGTTCGAGCAAAAACGGCTGATTTTCGACAAAAGAGATAACACCCCCCCATTACGTCATGCTTCAGAAATGTGGAAAATGGTCCGTTTTCAAATGTTTTATTTTTGAACGTCAGTTCACATTTGTAGGTGGATCATCAGTGTTAGAGCTAAAATTAGCATGTTTAAAGTGATTTTCATGCTTCCAGGGGCTCGGGAAGTTAATTAAATACCATTTGGAGGCATTTAATGTTCGAGCAAAAACGGCTGATTTTCGACAAAAGAGATAACACCCCCCCATTACGTCATGCTTCAGAAATGTGGAAAATGGTCCGTTTTCAAATGTTTTATTTTTGAACGTCAGTTCACATTTGTAGGTGGATCATCAGTGTTAGAGCTAAAATTAGCATGTTTAAAGTGATTTTCATGCTTCCAGGGGCTCGGGAAGTTAATTAAATACCATTTGGAGGCATTTAATGTTCGAGCAAAAACGGCTGATTTTCGACAAAAGAGATAACACCCCCCCATTACGTCATGCTTCAGAAATGTGGAAAATGGTCCGTTTTCAAATGTTTTATTTTTGAACGTCAGTTCACATTTGTAGGTGGATCATCAGTGTTAGAGCTAAAATTAGCATGTTTAAAGTGATTTTCATGCTTCCAGGGGCCCAAAACACAAGATTTATGGAATGGTTAAAAGTGCATGAAAATGGCCAATTTACTCACTCTGAGTTCTCAAAAAGGGTTTCTTCACCCCGGGAAGTTAATTAAATACCATTTGGAGGCATTTAATGTTCGAGCAAAAACGGCTGATTTTCGACAAAAGAGATAACACCCCCCCATTACGTCATGCTTCAGAAATGTGGAAAATGGTCCGTTTTCAAATGTTTTATTTTTGAACGTCAGTTCACATTTGTAGGTGGATCATCAGTGTTAGAGCTAAAATTAGCATGTTTAAAGTGATTTTCATGCTTCCAGGGGCTCGGGAAGTTAATTAAATACCATTTGGAGGCATTTAATGTTCGAGCAAAAACGGCTGATTTTCGACAAAAGAGATAACACCCCCCCATTACGTCATGCTTCAGAAATGTGGAAAATGGTCCGTTTTCAAATGTTTTATTTTTGAACGTCAGTTCACATTTGTAGGTGGATCATCAGTGTTAGAGCTAAAATTAGCATGTTTAAAGTGATTTTCATGCTTCCAGGGGCTCGGGAAGTTAATTAAATACCATTTGGAGGCATTTAATGTTCGAGCAAAAACGGCTGATTTTCGACAAAAGAGATAACACCCCCCCATTACGTCATGCTTCAGAAATGTGGAAAATGGTCCGTTTTCAAATGTTTTA